>NC_061113.1:163970977-163975084 GCF_002878395.1 Capsicum annuum
AATGAGTTCTATGTTGTTAATGTGCCTTGTAAATGTTGTTGGAATACTCATGAACTATTCTTATGAGATTATGCTATGTTTACTTGCAAATCCTACTTATGAACAAGATGTATTATAACCATGCAATCCATATGAACTTACATGCTACTAGTATGTGTTGCCAATATGATTATGCAATGAACATGATATTAAGATTGTGCAAGTAATTCCATGTGATATGAAATCCTTTCCATACAACACATTGTTGATAACCATGCTTAGTATGAGATCCCTACTTATGATATTATAAATTATGGACTCTACTCTTATGATCAAGTCAGTCATGTGTGTCAGTTTCTATCCATCGAGTCCTGGGGGTTCTTGTACCCAAAAACTATAGCTGTGTGCCTAGATCCATGTCATGTTTCACGATATCCGAACTCAAGCTATGATTCTATAGACTTCAGTCAGTCATGTGACTCAGGAAAAACCTCATGATCTTAGTCAGTTGTCAGATATCAGTAATATTCTGCCAGTCAACGAAATTCAGTAAGATTAAGTCATGTACATTCAGTTACTCATGTCCAGTCCCTCCAGATGGGAGTAGAGGTTAGCACCAAGTGAACCCAAGGATGAGAACTTACCCACGAGTTCAGGGTGTGATTCTTAGTAGTGATCCTTGTGTTCTAGAACTACATAGCCAGTGTAGGTTGAGAAATCTTAACCCATCAGATTAGGGTTGATGAGGTGGCTTAACCCGTCAGTTTAGGGTTCCCACCATTTTCATTGAGTACCCGCCATATAAGGGTCACTCACAGGCTGTCCTTACCCGTTGAACGGTATTGACACCCCTCCAGTCGGGGTAGAGATTGGACCCCAACTTAGCCATAACGGCATACATGTGGCATGTCGGTTAAACACTACTTCCCACAGTTTCATTATCAGTCTTAGCAAAAGAACTCAGGGTGTTCTTTAGATTTTAGTATATACAGGACTGTCAGATACAATCGTCCATATTATCAATTTCAGTATCAGTCATGCCAGTTATCAGTAAACCATATATTAGCTTACAGATCATGCTATCACGTATTCATGGTCCTAATTTCTATGTATGTGTGTTTGCACTCCCACGTTCATATTAGACAGTCAGTGTTGTTCATAAATGAAACCCTTTATGTTTAGCCTACCTTCCTCATATACTCAGTACTCCAGTTGTACTGATGTATTTGCGCTATGGTGCTTTCTTTTCATGTTACACCATAGGTTTCGAGACACGAGCTCCAGCCCAGCAGTAGCTGTAGCATTCCAGTCGCAAATACACAGTGAGTCCTCATTGATTTGAGGACAATATGATTTGATTCATTTATTTATTTCTTTAGTTTAATTTTACGGAGTTAGTTGGAGACATGTTCCTTCAACTCCTTATTCAAACAGTTTAGAGGCTTTCAGATTTACGTTCAGATTGAGTTATTTTTGGAATTTTCACCCACATAATTGTATTCAGTTGAACCTTATGGCCTTACAGTTCTATGTATTTTGCATTATTACATCATGATTTGCAGTATATTGGTACAGATATCAGTCATGGGTTAGCTTGTGCTCCCTCAGGGTCATGAGCACCGTGTAGCATTTCAGTTCAGCAAATCGGGGTGTTACAAACTTGGTATCAGAGCCTAAGGTTCAATAGAGTCCTAGGAAGTCTGACAGCCGCATCTAGTAGAGTCTTGTACATGGGTGTGTTTCGTGCCACATTTATGTGCGGGAGGCTATAAGATGTTTTAGGAACAGTCCTCTTTCTTCATTACTCATTTCATGCTAGTGAGCATAATCACAAGTTAAACTCTCAGTCTAATCCATTTTTCTCTTATTCCAGACCATGGCCACAAAGAGAAAAAACCAGCTAGCTCCTCAGCCCGAAGATCCTTTGGGCAAACATGTTTCCCATGCGGAGTTTAGAGCCACATTTACTACACTTGCTCAGTCCATGGCTGCACAGACTAAACGGCCACCAGTCATTCCGGCCAATCCATTGGCCAATCCCAAAGCAGCTAGGGTTCAGGACTTCACCCGGATGAACCCTCCATCTTTCCATGGGTCTAAGTCTGATGAGGACCCTCAGGACTTCATTGACAAAGTCCAGAAGGTCATTGACATCATGGGTGTTACTTCTATTAAGAGTGCTAAGTTATCCACCTACCAATTATAGAATGTTGCTCATGATTGGTAGAAACAGTGAAAGTCTGAGACGTTAGATAATACAGTCCCTATCGAGTGGGAGAAATTTGTCACGACCTTCTTAGATAGATTCTTTCCCCAGGAGTTGAGGGAAGCCAAAGTTCTTGAGTTCATCAACCTCAGGCAGGGTAATATGACAGTTAGGGAGTATTCTCTCAGATTTACTCAGCTAGCCAGATATGCTCCTCATGTGGTTGCAGGCAATAGAGCTAAGATGAGCAAGTTCGTGTCAGGGGTCAACGATAGCGTGGTAAATGAGTGTAGGACTGCGATGCTGATCGGTGATATGACCTTAGCAAGACTCATGACCTATTCCCAGCAAGTATAAGAGCAGAAGTTTAAGACTAGGGAGAGGCAGAACAAGAGAGCAAGGTCAAGTAATTTCAACTTTGCTCACCCCAAGTTAGATGGAGGAAACCATTCACAGTTTCGCTCCAAGTCAGCCGTTCCAGCTCCTTCCTCTACCAGTGCTCTAGTGTTGAAGTTCAGAGATGGCAATAGAAACAAAGCTCCAAGCTCTAAATCACAGGGCAGTGTTAGCAGTGCCCGAACGAATCCCCTTTGTCAGACCTGTGGTAAGAACCACAAGGGCATTTGTAGAGCCGGTAGTGATGTCTGTTCTGGTTGTGGAAAGACAGGCCACAGGATTAGGGAGTGTCTGTAGTCAAGTCTTCAGGGTCAGCAAAATTATTCTACAGCTCAGCCAGTCGCCCGAACCAGCAGGGTGCCATTTCTAGTGCTACCTGTGGGCAACGCCCAAACAGACTCTATGCTCTTCAGTCCTGGAAGGATCAGGAAAATTCTCCTGATGTCGTTACTAGTACGTTATAGATTTTCCATATTTATGTTTATGCTTTGCTAGACCCAGGTGCATCTTTGTCTTTTGTTACTCCATACATAGCAGGCGATTTCAAAATCAGTCCCGAAGTCCTAGCAAAGCCCTTCTCAATCTCTACTCCAGTGGGTAAAACCATCACAGCTCGGTGGGTATACAGGAATTGTCCGATTATGATATCTCAAAAATCCACGTCAGCAAATTTAGTGGAGTTAGAGATGACTGATTTTGATGTCATTCTTGCCATGGATTGGCTTACTACTGCTATGCCATAGTCGACAGTAGAAATAGGATAGTTCAGTTTTAGTTCCCGAATGAGCCCATCCTAGAGTGGAAGGGTAGCATTTCAACGTTCAGGGGTCAACTTATTTCCTACCTTTGGGCAAGGAAAATGATTTCTAAAGGGTGTGTATATCATCTCGTGCATGTTAAAGATTCTAGTTCTGAATATCCCAGCCTCGAAATAGTCCCTATTGTTAATGAATACTCAGATGTATGAATACTCAGATGTCTTTCCCAAAGATCTTCCAGGCATTCCTCTCGAAAGGGAAATAGACTTTGGCATACATCTTCTTTCGGATACTCAACCTATTTCTATTCCGCCATACAGAATGGCACCAGCAGAACTCAAGGAACTGAAAGATCAGTTGAAGGATCTCTTAGATAAGGGATTCATCAGACCCAGCATTTCCCTATGAGGTGCGCCAGTATTATTTATGCACAAGAAAGACGGTTCTCTCAGGATGTGTATTGATTACCGTTAAGTCAGCAAGGTTTCGGTTAAGAACAGATATCCTCTTCCCAGGATTGATAATCTATTCAAAGAACTTTAGGGTGCCAGTTACTTCTCCAAGATAGACCTCAGATCAGGCTATCATCAGCTCAAATTTAGAGAATGTGACATTTCGAAGACATTTTTCCGTACTCGGTATGGTCACTTTTAATTTTTAGTCATGTCATTTGGTCTTACCAATGCCCCTACAGCTTTTATGGATTTGATGAACCGTGTATTTAAGAACTACTTGGACATGTTTTTCATAGTCTTTATAGATGATATT
>NC_061113.1:163975184-163976271 GCF_002878395.1 Capsicum annuum
ATTAGAGTAGATCCTCGGAAAACTAAGGCAGTAAAAAACTGGCCCAGACCCATATCTCCATCAGATATTAGAAGTTTCTTGGGTTTGGCTGGCTATTACAGATCATTTTACGAGGTATTTTCTTCTATTTCATCACCCATGTCCAGATTGACTCAGAAGAAGATTAAGTTTCAGTGGTCAGATTCATGGGAGAAAAGCTTTCAAGAGTTGAAGACTCAACTCACCTCCGCTCCAGTTCTAACTATTTCAGATGGTTCAGATGATTTTATAGTCTATTGTGATGCATCCAGAGTGGGTTTAGGTTGTGTCCTTATACAGTATGGTAAGGTCATAGCCTACGCCTCCAGACAGTTAAAGCCACATGAGAAAAATTATCCTACTCATGATCTTGAGTTAGCAATGGTAGTTTTTACCTTACAGATTTGGAGGCATTATCTCTATGGAGTTCATGTAGATGTCTTCACAGACCATAAAAGCCTTTCGTATATCTTTTCCCAGAAAGATCTCAATCTTCACCAGAGAAGGCGGTTAGAGCTCTTGAAGGATTACGACATGAGTGTTCTTTATTATTCGGGCAAGGCCAATGTTGTGGCCAATGCTCTCAATCAAATCTCCATGGGTAGTATTTCTCACGTTGAGGATAGTAAGAAAAATATGGCTCAAGAGATCCATCAGCTTGCTAGACTAGGCGTTCTCTTAGTCGATTCTGCAGAGGGTGGCGTATGTATTCATAGTAGTTCAGAGTCATCTCTAGTTTCTGAGGTGATAGAGAAACAAGACAGGGATCCTAGTCTTGTCAAGCTCAAAGAGTCAGTTCAGAATCAGAAAGTTGAGGTTTTCTCCCAAAGGGGAGATGGTGTTCTTCGTTGTCAAGGTCGTCTATGTGTTCCAGGTATAGATGAGTTGAGGAAACGAATACTTGTAGAAGTGTATGGTGCACGATACTCTATTCATCCAGGGGCCACTAAGATGTACCACGACATACGGGAGATCTATTAGTGGAGTAGGATGAAGAGAGATATTGCAGAGTTTGTGGCTAAGTGCTCTATCTTAACCTGCTGACATATAGAGCACTTAGCCACAAACT
>NC_061113.1:163976371-163977981 GCF_002878395.1 Capsicum annuum
TCATCCAGGGGCCACTAAGATGTACCACGACATACGGGAGATCTATTAGTGGAGTAGGATGAAGAGAGATATTGCAGAGTTTGTGGCTAAGTGCTCTATATGTCAGCAGGTTAAGATAGAGCATCAGAAACCTAGTGGTTCCAAGCAAGAGTTCACCATTCCTACTTGGAAGTGGGAAGAAGTTACATGGACTTCGGGACGGTTTTGCCTAGAACTCGTCATCAGCATGATTCAGTCTGGGTCATTATAGACAGAATAACCAAGTCAGCTTATTTCCTTCCTGTTCGTACTTCTTATTCCACCGAGGAATATGCTAACTCTATATCAGGGAGTTAGTCAGGTTACACGGTGTTCCATTATCTCTTATCTCAGACAGAGGTACCTAAATCACTTCTCACTTTTGAAAAGCATTCCAAAAAAGTCTCGGTACCCAAGTCTATCTCACCACAACATTTCATCCTCAAATCGATGGTCAAGTAGAGAGGACAATTCAGACTCTTGAAGATATGCTAAGGTCATGTCCAATTGACTTCAAGGGAAGTTGGGATGACCACTTACCTTTGATTGAGTTTGCATACACCAATAGCTATTATTCTAGAATTCAGATGGGTCCATTCGAAGCTCTCTATGGTAGGAGATGTAGATCTCTGATTGGTTGGTTCAAAGTTAGTGAGGCCTCAATCATAGGTCCTGACTTAGTATTCGATGCCTTAGAGAAAGTTCAGTTGATCAGAGAGAGACTCCGAGCTGCTCATAGCCAACAAAAGTCCTATGCAGATAGTTGTAGAAAAGAACTCGAGTTCGAGGTCAATGACTATGTATATCTTAAGATCTCTCCCATGAAGTGAGTGAAGAGGTTCGGCAAGAAAGGGAAACTTAATCCCCCAGTAAATTAGTCCCTTCAGAATTCTTCGTCGCTTCGGCAAGGTAGCTTATGAGCTTGAGTTTCCTTCAGATCTAGCCTCAGTCCATCCAGTCTTCCATGTCTCATTGCTAAATAAGTGCATAGGTGACCCGGCAGTTGTTATCCCTCTTCAGAGCATCGACATTCAGAACAGCCTCTCTTATAAAGAGATTTCAAGCAAAATCTTAGATTATCAGACTCGTAGATTGAGGAACAAAAAAGTTTTCTAGTTAAGGTTCTTTGGCGAAATCAGTCTCATGGGGGAGATACTTGGGAAGCAGAAGCAGATATGCATACCAAGTATCCTCACCTCTTCCCTGCCA
The DNA here is from genome assembly GCF_002878395.1 of Capsicum annuum. Lineage (NCBI taxonomy): Eukaryota > Viridiplantae > Streptophyta > Magnoliopsida > Solanales > Solanaceae > Capsicum > Capsicum annuum. The sequence goes on from NC_061113.1 coordinate 163,977,599, forward strand.
ATTTAGATCAAGCTTAAGGTAACAGTTCTCCTTAATCTTATTAAGTTTCATGTTCATGTTTACAGTATAAACTTGGTACATATTAACCATTTCATACTCAGTCATGCATTCATATGTCAGTTCTTTGTGCATCAGATATGGACGAGATTAGTATGTTTAGTATGTCAGTCATGGGATCAAGTTTCAGTTCTTTATGTTCAGTTTAGATTTTATTGTCTTGTATCCTTTCTCAGTAAATTCTCATTCGAGGATGAATGTTCCCAAGGGGGAGATATTGTAATACCCCGTATGTTTCTAAGCTAGGAAGTGAATAAGTATTCCAACATATGAAATCTCCTATCCTGTGATTCATACTTGAGTACATGACTTACAATGAATATCCT
>NC_061113.1:163980981-164045412 GCF_002878395.1 Capsicum annuum
AACATTGATTATATATATATATATATATATATATATATATATATATATATATTATTTTTAATGATAATAATAAATCAAACAGTATCATTTAAATAGATATAATATTTGTTTTAATGTCAATTGGTATTTTTTTAAAAAAATAATCATTTTCAATCATAGTACCAATCACTAAATACCTTAATTGAAATCTGCATCAACATTCCTTCTAATTAATATCAAGGCATAAATGCTTATTTTTCTTTATATTTTCACTAAAAGTTAGAATGCTATCAAAATTAGCCAATAGTTATAATGCATCATTGAATGAATTTATTGAAACGTCAAATGATAAAAAATATTGTGTAAATATTTAGTGTAGAAGAATAATATAAAGTGTATAACTATCGAGAATCATGCAACAAAATAAGCAAATTGTATTTCCCTCAACTGTAAATATCTTTACCTCATAAATGATGTACTACAGTCCAATGTGTTTAGACATGCCATGTCTATATTTTTCTTTATTATATCAACCCCCAATCTGGCCATCCGGGGAAGATTCTAAGGTATCTATATCTTTTTAAAAAAATTAAAAATCTTTCCTAGTGAAACACTTACATTTTTATATTCCAATTTAGAAGTTCAGCATCTGGTTAGGATTCATGGTAAGTGAGACTTTACCATCTTCATTTCCACTTTTTAAAGGCTAAATTTGAAAGCTTCTAGTTATTTTTAGGAATTTTTTGACTGCCATTATACATTGGAGCAAGCGTGTATCTACAGATAATAGTATTTGATACATTTAAATTGCTTATGCTCTCAACTACTATATACATAGTGTGTTTGCTAAATCATTTATTGCACCATTTCAAGTATGTTTTTACGTTTACATAGGAGATGACATTGTGATTGATTCCATTGATCATAAAAATATAGTGTATCAGTATACATCTTGATTAAGATAAGAGGTCTAATTTTGGGCTCGCTTGAGTTCGGATTTCTTGTGAATAAAACTAAGATTCTCAATTATTTTTGTAAGATGACTCGGTTATAGACCCAACAGAACAAGCTAAGGGGATCATGTTCGCATATTTTAATTTTTGCTACTGATTATTAAATCTTGATCTTACTTATGTTACATGACCATGTATTTCGGATTCGTGGCATGTATCATGCACGAGCATATGCATATTATTATTTATGGATTGTCTTACTAGGACTTACCGATGATATTATTGACTCCATATGGCTCACATTTATATACGCTCTTTTAAATACTTTAGCTGTCATGATTATAATTTAGTTTGAGCAACAATATGAAAGAATTAGGTACTTTTAAAAACTACATGACAAGGTAAAGTATAGAATATGTAAAGAAACACAAGTATTTTCACATGAGAAACTCCTTAATCCTTATTCATGGGAGGCAAAAACACTGACCTACCTTCATATGATTTTCCTACAACAACCCTCATATCAAATTTTGAATTTTTGAGCATTTTGACTATTTTACCCATTTCCATAGTTGTATTATGATATTTGTGGATTATGGAAGTAGGTGGCATAGTTTTTATGTGGTTGGTTGAGTTCAAGGTGAGAATTTAGTTTGAAAGGTTTTAAAGTTGATAGAATTAACCTTGGACAAAAATTTGAAGTTTTAGACATCATATGTTAGTTTAGTCAGTTCCATTAGCTTCAGAATACAGTTTTTGAGTTAGAAAGTTGTTACGAGAATAGGGTTGTTGTTGCATTTTGAGTCATTGGTTGGGAAGTTAGTTAATTATGGTCTAGAGTTGACTTTACTTAATATTCATTGATATCAACCTCCTTTGGTGATTCTGATGGTTCCTTTGAGTCCGAAATGTTAATCTTAGTCTAGTCTCGTAGTTAGTTTGTGTTCGTAGGGTTCTTAGTGATTTATGAGGGGTTTATTCAGGGAATTTTGGGTGTTAGGTTTTCAGTTGTTTGCTAGTGCTGGTGCACCTTTGTCATCATACTTTCCAGGCTTACCTCACGTTTGCAAAGGCTGAGTGAACTAAGTCACCATAAATATGACGAGTAACTCATGTTTGTAAAGAAAGAGGTGGGTTGGGTTGGGCCATGTCTAAATTTGATCTCTATGATTATGACTAGATTATAACAAATATGATGGGTGCAAGACGGGTACCTTCAAGAATGTGACGAGTGTCACACATTATGGATGAAAAAATCATTGATAGTCCTTTAAAAAAAATTCAGTCCAAAACATATAACTCAATTTTTGAAGCTTTGTACCTCGAATTTGGGAGAATCAAAATGTGGTTTTTTATATTTCTTTGTTGCGGAATTTCTAAATCACAGTTTGACCTTTTCCATTTATTATTTCATAATTTCACCTTCCAATCTTTATTTTCAACTTAAAATTTTAGAGGTTTCTCTCAGTAAAGTTAAAGTATGGGTTTTTGATGATTTAAGGTTGATTTTAACTTTGTTGTTAATGAAACATCAAGTTCGAACTCCATAAGTTATGAATATATTAACTTTCTAATAAAATTTTAATTTTTGCTTATGGGATCTACTTGACTTTGAGGTTTACATTTTGGACCCATATTAGAACTATAGGAATATGGGTATTACTGGATTTGTTTTTAGAAGTAGGTATTGATCAATTGGTGGGATTCCATTGTTAATCAAAAGGGAAAGGAGAGTTTGTTATTGTTAGAGACTTGTTGTTTGGTTTTGAGGTAGGTTACAACTTGACTTTCTTTTTACATTGCTTTGATCGGGACTTACAGTGTAAAACCTGCTACGGGTCGGGTGATTTAGTTTTTTTAAAGTGGTGTACAAGATGGATTATTGTGTGTTGTACAAATTGGCTCTTATATTGTGATAATGATGCCAAATTAAAACATTGGATTTGAAAGTAAAGCTTCAAGCATGTGTTTATGAGTTGACTAATATTTTGAGACTTTTATCCTTCCTTACCATATTTACATTTGCCTTATTACATCTCAGTATATAAATTCATTTACCTTATAGATCTCTACGGTGTGAAATTGAGAGCAAATAATTTTTGAATTGACTGATTTGTTGCATTTACCACATGGTGAGGTTTATATTATGATTATCCCATAGAATTTGTTGGATGGTGAGGTATGATGCTATTGAGTGATTTTAAGTCATTATATATGGACTGCATGAGTCCCTCATGGGTCCCTTCTTATAGCAAAAATTTAAGAAGGGATGTATATGGAGTGCATTGATCATTGCATATTATATCATATCATTACATTGTAATGTTATCTTGAGTTATCGTTGTGATTGAGATAAACTGTTATATTATCTAATATTAAACTGCTGAGACTTTTCTGCATGCAGGGTTATTTTCATATTCTTTACTTGATATTATTTTTTTACTTAAGATCAATCGACCTATGATTCTTATTAAGTACAAGTAGACTATACTAACACCTAATTTTTGTATCCTTTCATTGCAGATCCCTCTATGAGTGTTACTCAAAATCCATGGTCATGCTGTTCAGTAGAATTTGAGGATCTAGTGAGATCCCTCTTAGGAGACTATTTCAGCATAATCTATATTTACTTCATGTTTTATTTGTATTTCACATAACATTGTATTTTGATGAAAAATTTTACAATGTATCGCTCTTCTACCCATGATTTTTGAGTATTAGGAATTTGATTTAGTCATTCAGTTTCTTTAAGGATTATTTTGAGTTATTATTATTAGATTTATTGTATAATACTACTTTGTTGCCTTTTTTTTTATACACTGTGATAGTCTGTCATGCTTACCTACAACAATTAGATTGGGGTAGGTGTCATCACAACCCATGAGACTTTTTATCGATAAGTTGGTATTAGAGTGATAGATTCACCAGCCTTATTAGTATAAGAGCAAGTGTTTAGTAAAGTCTCTTAGATTAGTATGATGAAGTTTGTATCTTTCTTTAGAAGGCTATAGGGAATTCAAAAGAAATAGGCTATCCTTTACTTCCTAATTATGTGCATTTATTATTTTCTTAAATTATAAACTTTCTTATTCTTTCAAAAGATAATGAGGATGAGATTAGCCAAGGATCGACGTTCTGGTAGAGGGAGAGCACGAGATGCAATACTAGCTAAGGGATATGCCAGAGAGATATAACTTGAGCCAAATATTTAGTTTAAGGATAAAACTTACTAGACAGAAGGTATCTCTTGAGCCAAATGTTTTGTTTGAAGATACGACTTATTAGCCAGAGGGAGTGAGGCTATCTTAGCGTTCACAAGGTTTTATAGAAACCTCAAAATTATAGGACACTATGGTTCAACTCTTGAGTTATTTGGAGGTTATAGCTCAGCAAGCCATCTACCGTCCCTCTTGATAGATTTCTGATTAAAGTTGGTGCTCAACCACTAGAGAGGATACTAGTTCATAGTTTCTAGACTCCTAAGGCATAACCAGCTATTGTTGTGGCCCTACATATTGATGATTTGCTAGTTAGACTTATTACTCTATTGGTAGTGCCTAAACTGTTGATGACAGTTGATGAGAAGAAGATGTTTGATAGATTTTTTAGATTTGTCCTCCCAAGTTTACTCTGCACCTGAGGAGGATGCATATGAGATTTTTGATAGTTATTAGGAAAGGTTGAATATTTTAATTTGGTGGAGTCTCATGATGTGGATATACTACCTTTCAAATGGTGGGTACAACAAATTAATAGTGGAGGTCTTATCTTGTTTGTAGGCTAGTGGTTCCACTTCTATGACATAGAAATAATTTTTTGAGGCTTTTCTTGCAAAGTATGAGCCTCACAACATAAGAGGGAGGTTAAAGACGAGTTCAATGATATATATCAAGGTACTATGTCATTTACCAATTACTAGACTAGATTTTATTCCTTCTTTAGGCATCCTTTGATAAGTATTTCAATAGAGGAGAAGTGGGTTAAGAAATGATTGATATTTTCATGGATTTGACTAGTACTATGAGAGTCCGAGTGAGTTTTCAAATATGAATGTCTGTGTATTATTTAAGTTTACCCTTATTAAGTTATATTGTATATCTTAAGCCATCGTTAAATTTAAAAAAATTCAAGATATGTTGAGAATTTGTATTTATACAGTTTCTTGCAAATATCCATATCTTCTATGCATGTCGAAGAGTTTTAAAATACTTATGTATGATTTCATGGAAAATTAATCATGGAATATCCACTTTTCTCTCAAATAATATAATTTTAAATGTAATACTTCACATTATGAACTAAACTATGAACATTGCAAAGTTTAATGTAAAAATAAACACAAGGATATGGTTTTTAAAAGTATAAAAACATGATGTTATGTTTGACAAATGAAAATGATTTTAATTTTGAATTTTGGGCCTTGAGTTCCAAATAAAAATGTTAACATTATGTTAAAGGGACAAAGGTAACAAATAATATAAAAAAGGATAAAGGTACCAAATAATATATAATGACCCTTATTGTCGTGTTGTAATTTTTCATATTTTTTCTATTTACCCCTTTTTGTAACTTTACTATGGTATTTATGACATGATGTGATGGGTGACATAACTACCAAGGTGATTGGATGAGTTTTGAGGGGCATTTTTCAATTTTAAATGTGTGAGTGTTGGTAAGTTTGACCAAAGTCAATATTTTAGGTAAACGAGCTCAAAATAGAATCTTGACACTTCCATTACGTTTAAAATGTGTTTTTTGAGTTTGTTGAAAAGCTGATTTGGGGCTCTAAAGATTTAGGAGCTTAGGGTTGACTTCGATCAATGTTTGATCAAGATGATCCCAGATTGTTGATTTGATGATTTAATTAGGTCTGGAATGTGATTTTAGTCAAGTTACATACTTGGTTCTTTCACAATCTTTTGAACAAATTTTAAGGATCTATTTAAGAAAATTATGGATTTGGACTTCCTAATTTTAGCTGTCATCTGGTGCCTTTTTCAAATTTTGTATACTCGCATTGCATTAAATTTTTGCATTAGTAAAGTGCCAATTGTATTCACAAAGAACAGAAGATCTGGTTGAGTTGAGTAAGTGTTAGTGTCTGTAATTGTGAGAGGGAGGTTGCATTTCAAATCAGTCTTGGTTGGTCCATTCGCAATAGAAGAACACCTTGATAGAATTATTAAACTCGAGTTTTGAACATAGACTTATTAAATAAATTTTAGAAGCTTGACATCAAGCTATGGGGCAATTCAAAAAGGAATTTTTGTGATCTTTCCATTAGATATGATTCTAACCCATAAATTATGTATTTCCCTCTAATCTATCTTGGATTTAGTGATTAACTAGTGTTCTAATTTGAAAAATTCGGAATTTTGGCATCAAAATAAGATTTATGAAATTTCTTGATTTGGATGCCAATTAGTGGCCTGATTCAGCTAATTTTCAGTATGTGATCTTCCTAAGTTATGGGTAAATTAATTTTGAAATAAAATAACTAGTTTACCTTAAGAGCTTAGGGTGGACTTTTAGGTTAGAATAATAGTAAGCAATATGAGTATCTACATACTCATTAACTTATCTAGATCATAAATTTGACTATTAAGGGTTGTTCAGAGACTCTATGAAAGGACAAGACCATTATTTGACTTTTCAAGCTTTATTCAAGATATGTTGAGACTTTTTCAAACTATTTATGAAGTGTTAGTGATTTATTTAGCTAAATATAGGATAATGGGTGATAAAAGTCCCATATAAATGAGGTGATGAATATTTGTGCAGATATCGATATCATATTATAGGTTTATGTGATTATTTGACTTCCTTAAAATGATTTTTTCCTAAAGAGCATGCTTCATATAACTTGTGATTTGTCTGATTCATATACATGCTAATTGATGGATTTTACTCTCCTCTCTGAATTCAAAGTTAGATTATGGAAGTATCTTATGATAATTGGTATTCTAGTTGTACTTTGAATAGATATAATATTTCTATATGAACTAGAAGATTGAAAAGAAAACATGAATAATATGTGGAATTGAGTTATTCTATACCTTTTGTGGTGTAGGCATTGAGCAAGGCATGAATATTTGGTAATACTCATTGCTTGCTGATCATTCGAGTTTTGAAGGTAGTTGTTTGGCTTATCCGTATTTTTCCACACCTCATCTATCCTTATATTTTATCTATGTCCTTATCATTCTAGACATTATAGTAGTTGTTATCATATATTGGGATTTCTTAGAGGCTTGCACCTATGACACTAGGTTTTTGTATTTGACTTGTCTTTCAATATTTATTCTGACTTTTATGACAGAAGTTCTTTAAGTCTTAGAGCCTATTTGGATTGGATTATTTTAAGTACTTTCAAGATAAAATAGATTTTAAGTACTTTCAAGATAGAATAGATTTCATGCACTTTTTTAGAGTTTGGTAAAATAAAAAGTACATATAAACACTTAATTTTAAGTGAAAATGATAAAAATAAGGCAAAACCATAAGTTAGAAGTACTAACTTATTACTTTTAGATTATAAGTGAAAGCCAATCTGAACAGTTTCATATTTTTTTCTTTGAGACTGTAATTACACAATTTTAATTTTTTTTATTGACTGTTAAGGGTTGACTTACCTATAAGAGGAATTAACATAGGTGCCTTCACTGTGTCATATTTTATGTCATTATAACTTAGTTTTGGAGCATGATTCATTGGTCACTAAGTTTAAGTCATGTTTAATTGAGTTTTCTCGATTGGTGGGGAGATGTTCATTATTTATCTTTAAGAGATTATAGGATTTTAGAAATATTCTATTCTCTCTCTCTTATCATATATACATGATTCATTATTTACTAAGACTCTTTGCTTCATTCTCTCATAGATGGTGAGACCACGTGATACCATTACTAGAGATTAGGAGTCCACTCTAATACTTGCATTTATGACATAATCCATGGCATGTGATCAAGGAAAAGGCTGGGCTACATCACTGGCTAATGCTAGAGCAAAGACTTTACTTAGGCTAAGGGAGAGTAGAGTCTCTCAGGACTGAGTATGGTTTAGAGGGTGAGAAGGTTATGGGATGGAAATTGGGTCCAACTTAAGTACCACCCAAATTTGTGGATAGTTTAGTACTTAAGGAATTTTCGTTCATGTTCTTAGTTATATAAAAGTATACTTAGGTAAGTACTTTGCCTACTGCTCCAAACAATTCTTATATTAAGAAATAGGGACAAATTCCTAATTAATATCCCATGCAAGTTTTCAGTATCTAATGGGTTAACCGGTTGTAATAGAAACAATAAGATTTGAGCTAGCTATTATTGGGTGTAGGATTTTCTTTCCTTTAAAGTCTTATTCTGTTTGATAAGGAGCATATAAGATTTAACATCATTAAGAAAATAGACCATTATAGTTTAAGGGTGGACAAAAGAGAGGATGTATAAGCATTTCTCAATTATTTTCATAAGGGGTTGAAATATTGGAATTAGTGTAGTCTTGTGGTGTTGATTACACTGTCATTCAAATGTTCCATCACACCAAGTAGTGGTGGCAATCTTATGTTGACTTCAGCCAAACAATGTCTCCCCTTTTGACTTATAGTCATTTTAAATATATTTTTCTTCAAAGGTTTATCCTCACATATGGGAAGAAAATCGAGACCAATTTAAGCATCTGAACTAAGACTATATCTTAGTGACTAAGTATGAGACTAGATTTATACCATATCTTATCCTTCTTTGATGATCATAACCGATAAGGCTGAGAGGATTTATTGATTTATAAAAGGGCTAATCTATCTTTTTTGTATATTAAAGTATTAGATGGAAATATGAAACACCCTAGGTTTTGGGAACCATAGAAAATATCATTGATTTTTGATTTCTGGATAAGGTACGACTAAGGAGTACAGGTTGTAATCTGTCGTACGGTTGGTAAGGCTTAGTCGTACATTGACCAGTGTTCGTTGGGGTTAGATTGGTTTATATAATTGGAACGACGTGGTTGGTACAAGTTGTATAGCGATTGACAGTTTGTATAGTTGGGTTTTCCTTCACTTAATCTAAGACTTAGTAAAGCAACTTGGATCTGAGTACGAGTGGCTCACCTTTGGTCATGAGATATGGTATGAGTCGTATTGTACAACTCATATGTTAGACAGTGCCAACTCTTCTTTGTTCTGTTGTGGGTACGAGTTGACAATACTAGACGTACCCTTTGATATGGTTTGCATTACATGTTCATATATTGAATAGTGTGGGGTGTATGGGGGTCTAGGGTACGAGTGGTGGGTACCATACTTATTAGAGGGTACGACTGGTATGGTTGAGGCATACCCACCTACAGGAATTTTATACAATTAAGCTAGGGGTAATCTGTACATTTCCCCTCTTAACCCATTAAGACCCCAAGACTTATATCACACTTGGGAGGTTATTTTCCCTATTATTCTAATCTAAAACACTTAGAAACACCCTCTAATTCTTTCCAAGGCTCTTGGATAAAGGCAGACTAGGGTTTCATCTAGAGGAGCAATTTATGGCTTGTTTGGGTAATTTCACTCCATCTTCTTCATTATCTAAGGCAAGATACCTCCCCCCTATTGTTAGTTCTAACTAAAGGCATGTTTTATACAATGTTTTCATGGCATGATTATTGTATGGTTTTGGTGTTTACAAATGTATGTTGAGGTTTTGGTATTAAATGCTTGGTTATTGTTTTCCCATGTTTTAATTATGTATTTGCATACTTTAATGGTGGTTTGGAAAATTGGTTGCATGGTAATGGTTAGTCGGTAATTGGATTTTGTTTTGGAAACACTATGCCCGCAACATGTTTGATAAAATGCCTATGATAATACTTTTACTATATTATGGGACTTTTAATGTAACTATTGCATGATATGGTTTCATAATAGAACCTAAATGGTTTAAATGGTTTGGAATAGTTAAATGGTAAGGTATGGCGGCAATGGTTATGAATAACTAAACATCCTTACACGGTACAAGGGAATCCCCCAAGTAAACATGTTAATAAAGAACTTGTGGGGTACATCAGATTACCCTAAGAAAACTTAATAATGGAACACTTGTAGGGTACACGGTTTTCCCCCAAGTTAACTTGATAATGTATCTATGAGTACATGGGAATCCCTTTACATAAAAAGGTTGGCTAATGACATTGCCTGCAAATTATAGTCGATATAGCGATACTAATACTCATAGCCTTGGTTAATAATAATAGAATAATGGTATGGTTGGTTGGACATAGTTTTAATTGGGAAATAATGGTAGAGTGTGATAGCTAACCATGAAGGTGCGAGTCCAACTGATGGACACTATAAGTTGGTCATAGCAACTATATATGATACTAGGAGGTACATGGGAATCCTCTAAGTACACTGTACAAATGTATTATAAAGAACAAAGGGTACTAGGGAATCCCCTACTCTTATGGTATCTCCGATTTGTGCGGCTACACACATCGAGGCCCATTCTGGGGGTTCACTGGACCCATATAGCCTTTAGGTGGATCTAGGATAGTTAAGCACACATACCCAAGTTAATGGTTTTAAATGAATGCTAGACCCAGTTCTCTTTCACAGCACGGGTATATATATGTATGTGGTTTTTATACATATAGTTGTTTTACTTGGTTTTACTCATTATTTTATCCTTTTCCTAATTACTCTCTAGCATTCACCTGCTTACCCGTCCTTGGGCAGCTGTATCCCTTCACGATATAGGAACTGGCCATTCTACCCCTGTTGTTTAGTGATCAGATTTTGGGATCAACTCGATTTGATTAAAATAGTGATCTTCCATGTTCCGAAAGGCTCTATTTCATATCATGGATATCTTTATTTATTTTGGATACTTAAAGGTGCCTCCCAAACATAAAGGCAAGTTCTTCAAAATGGTAGTTAGACCGGTATTATTGTATGGAGTAAAGTGTTGGCCTATTAAGAAGGCCCATATCCAGAAAATAAAGGTAGGGGAAATGAAAATGCTTAGGTAGATGGGTGGGTGTACTAGAAAAGATACGATTAGCAATGAGGTTATCGAGATAATATATGTGTGCCTTTGGTGAAAGCTAAGATGAGGGAAGTGAGGTTGAGATGGTTCAATCATATGATGAGGAAGAGCACAAATACCCCAGTACGGAGGTGTGAGAGGTTGGCTAGGGATGGTTTTAATCATGATAGAGGTAGACCGAATAAATATTAGAGAGAGGTGATTAGACATGACATATAGAAGCTCTAGCGTATTGAGGACATAACCCTGGATAGGAAGTTATGGAGGAGGTAGATTATGTAGAAGGTTAGTCATAGTTTAGGGTATAGTATCTTTTAGTGTGTTATTTGTAGTATCTTGTTTATTGTATTATTGAGTTAGCTAATCCCTATTATATCTTGTTCTTTTATTATTCATACTATTATCATTCCTTATCTTAGATTGTTCTATTTTGAGCCAGGGGTCTATCAGAAATAGCCTCTCTATCTCATATTTGAGGTAGTGGTATGGACTACGTAGACTTACCCTTCCCAGAACCCACTTGGTGGGAATATATTGGGTTTTTTGTTGGTGGTGGTGGTGGTTTTGGCTATGATTGGGGGAATGTCCCAATCATATATTGGTTTTCTTTTTGGTTAGAGGCCTTTGTGAAACTACTATGGGTTAGTATGGGCAAGATCGGTAGTGGTGTCAGCCTTAGTATTGGCATTGGTATTGGGGCTGGTATCGGTTGACTCAATTTTTCACTATTCTATTCTTTTATATTATGTTATGGAACTTGGTTTGGTTATCGTTATGGTTTTGGCTTATGGTTTTTGTTCGTTATGGTTATCGATTAGGATTAGGACGGTTGGACTCGTTTGGGTCGGTCATGAACATAGACCTATCCTAGATTCCAAAAATTTAATAAAATATACTATCTTATTATATGTTTGAAATTTATCTGACTTAGGATATGCATATTTGGAGGTTGGGTTAGGTAACGAGGGTGGTCCCAGTCTTGGTTGGACTTGGGATGCCTATTATAACAAGGCCCTGGTTTGGGTCGAGTCAAGTTGGTATCAGAGCTTTAGGTTCATGGTCAATTGGGAATCTACAAAGCCGTATCGAGTAAAGTCTCTTTTAAGGGTATCTAGCTCCTCACACTCATAAGGGAGAGACTATAAGGAATTTAGGAATGCTTTACTTTCTTGGTATTATATTTTCAAGCTATGTCTAAGGTTCTTTCTAATCCTGGTTTGTTCACTTTTTAGATCATGCCTCGATAATCTGAGACACAAGGTAACTCTTCAGTCCCAACTGAAGGCAATAATGAATGGACACGCACTACTCAGGGGATCCATACTCGGTCTAGGGATCTAATCCCTGATTTTTTTGGTGTTACACCGATTGCTAATTAACTTCCTTCGAATAAGGTAACTAAAGTAGAATTTTTCCAATCAATTTATGCTATTTCTCAGTTAGTTATTGCTCTGGCTGAGTGGGATGCATCTGGTATTTCACCTATTAAGGCATAAGGGTTGGCCAGTTTATGATGATGAATCCTTCTAATTTTATTATTGTGATGGTTGAGAAGGATCCTCAAGGTTTCTGGGATGAAATACAGAAAATCTTTAGGGTGATGCAGGCCATAAATATGGAAGGGGTGAATTTTGCTGCTTACCAGCTTAAGTATATAGCATAACAATGGTACGAGGAGTGGAATAGGGTGAGAGGTGATGTTGAGGAGTCGATTTTGTGGGAGACTTTCTCTAATGCCTTTTTAGATCGCTTCTTTCCTCGGGAGTTGAGGGAAGAAAATATGGAGAAATTTGTTAATCTGTAAATGGGGAAGATGTCGATCAAGGATTATGCCTTGAAGTTTCATTAGTTTTCAAGGTATACTCCGGCTATGGTGTCTGATATGAGGTCTAGGATAAGAAAGTTCGCTTCTGGACTTTCTCAAGATTTGATCCTTTAAAGTAAGATTTCATTCCTGATCAAAGATATGGATATGTCTAGGTTGGTGGTTTATATGCAACAGGTGGAGGAAGAACAGAGGAAGTAGGCTGAATTTGGGGAAAAGCAGGGTAAGAAGTTCAGGTTTTCTGAATAAGGTGGTCGGTAACATAAAGGCAGTTGGGATGGCGGTAAGTGGCCAAAGAAAAAGTGGGGTAGTGTTGATTCCTTCTTGTCAGCTATAATTCCTTACCCAAAGCCTTTGGGTGATAGGCGTCAGTTGGTCAACGATAATTTTTAGGCACAAGATACCGAATCTTAAGCAAGTGAGCCTTATTCGGCCTCATTATGCCCTCGTTGTCTATTTTATGGTAAGTTTCAGAGGGGTTTTCTGTGATGAGTAGATGGAGAGGTGTTTCAAGTATGGTCAGCCAGGCCATATACTTAAAAATTATCTGGTTGGTAAGGGTGCTACAGGAGTGAGTAAGGCACCGGTTTCTTTATCTTCTACTCCCTCACCAAAAGGGTGCTTCTTCTATATCTATTTCAATTTTTGGTACTGGCGCAGGTCAGAATAGGTTATATGCTCTTGCTACTCGGTTGGAATTTAAGGCATCACCTGATGTCGTGACTGGTACATTACAACTCTTTTCTCGTGACATGTATTTCTTGCTTGATTCGGAGTCCGCTCTTTTTTATGGGACCCCATTTGTGGTTGTGTATTTTTATTTTGAACTTGAGGTTACTTCAGATCCTTTTTTGATGTTTACCTCAGTAGGAGACTGCAATTTCAAAAAGAGTCTATCGGTGGGTGGTGGGTGGTATCAGTTGGTAGTAGTCAGACTTTGGTGGATTTGTTTGAACTTGATATGGTGGATTTTAACACTATTCTAGGGATGGATTTGTTTTACTCTTGTTATGCATCTGTAGATTATCGAGCCCGTAAGGTTGTCTTTAGGTTCCCTAGTGAACCGATTATTGAGTAAGAGAGTGGTTCCCTTGCTACGAGGGGGAGGTTTATTTCTTATCTTAAAGCTCAAAGGTTAATCTCTAAAGGGTGTCTCTATCATCGGGTTTGGGTTATAGATTCCAACTCCGAAGGCCCATCTCTATATTCGGTTCTGATGGTGAATTAGTTTCTTGAGGTCTTTCTTGATGATCTTCCTGGTGTTCCTCCAAATAAGGAGATTGAGTTTTGTATTGATTTGGTTCAAAACACTCGTCCAATATTTATTCCTTCTTATAGAATGGCTCCGGCTAAGTTGAGGGAACTAAAGGAGAAACTTAAGTATCTTTTGGATAAGGGTTTCATCCGTCCTAGTGTATCCACTTAGGGTGCACCAATTTTATTCGTGCGCAAGAAAGATGGTTCCCATTGGATGTGCATTGACTATTAATAATTGAATAAGGTAACAGTTAAGAACAAGTATCCTCTCCCAATGATAGATTACTTGTTTGATCAGTTGAAAGTTGTCAAATTCTTTTCTAAGATAGATATTCATTCTGGGTATCATCAGCTTAAGATTAAGGAGGAGGATAGCCCTAAGATGGTTTACCGTACTTGGTATAGGCACTTTGACTTCCTAGTTATGTCATTTAGTTTGACTAATGCCCCAGCGGCATTTATGGACTTGATGAACAAGGTTTTCAGTTAGTTTCTGGATTCTTTTGTCATTGTGTTCATTATAACATCTTGGTTTATCCTATGAGTAAGGTGGATCATGTTAATCACTTTTGCGTGGTGTTGCAGACCTTGAAAGAGCAGCAATTATATGCTAAATCTCCAAGTATGAGCTTTGATAAAACATTATGACTCTTCTTGGTCATATTATTTCTAGTGAGGGGATCATAGTGGATCGACAAATGGTGGTTGTAGTTAAGAGGTGGCCTAGAACCATGACTCTAACCAATATTTAGAGCTTCTTGGGTTTGGTTAGGTATTATAGGAGGTTCGTGAAAAGTTTCTCGGTGATAGTTGCCCAATTGGCTAAGTTGAATCAGAAGAAGGTAAAATTTTCTTGGTCGGATACTTATGAGGAAAGTTTCAAAAGGCTAAAGGATAAGCTAACTTCAGCTCTGATTTGACATTGCCTGAAGGTAATGAGGGGTTTGTGGTTGTGATGCATCCCAAGTGGGACTTGGTTGTGTTTTGATGCAGCATGGGTAGGTGATAGCCTATGCTTCCAGGCCGTTGAAGGTGCATGAGAGGAATTATCCTTCTCATGATTTAGAAGTTTTAGCAGTGGTTTCTGCATCTTTAAAAATAAAAATGAAATATTTATTTTAACCCACTTTTAACCATAATATTTTAAATCTTATTTGTAACTATGGAAAGTAGTAGTGGTGCAAATTATGAGAAGAACGAAGATCATGCACGTGAAGAACGAAGATTATGCACGTGAAGAAGAGAAAATCAAGATTGATTTGCCAAAAAAATTAGGCCAAGGGGAGATTTATTAGGATTTGTCCTAAATTTTATACTTTACCTGGTTTTCTACCATAATTAGAATTACCTTTTTTTTATGAAAAAAATCTCCTTGTTTAGAAAGTTCCCTTACCTATTAGGTTTTCTAGTAGGTTTATTCTTTTAGGAAGGATTTCGTTGTTTTATAAATAGAAGATCTCTCTTCTCAAGTCATTAAACAATACCATCCACAATGTAGTCATCAAAGAATCTTGTTTAGGGGGAGATTTCTCCCAACATGTTTTATTCTTTTTCAATAGGTTTAAATTTTTTCAATATTATTTTTAATATATAGGTCATTTGACCAAATCATATTAATAATATATTTTTTGTATTTATTTTTCGTTGGCATCTGAATAATCACCATCTTGGTTTACAAACTTTAAGACGCCCTCTCGATTTCGAACCCAACAAGTGGTATTAACGCTTATGATTTAAAGGTTTAATGGTGTGGTGAGACGAGATTAAACAGGTTCAATGCGGTTTCAAAATCAAATTACAACCAGTTTGATATTAATGACTATTTTTTCTAGCTACATATGGAGATAAAGTTTTAAGGATATTTCAACATTCATGTTGCTGTATCTTTAAAAATAAAAATAAAGATTTATTTTTAACCCACTTTTAATCATTAATATTTTAAATGTTATTTTTAACCATGGCAAGCAACAGAGATAAAGATTATGTGAAGATGAAAGATCATGCACGTGAAAAAGGTGGATCAAATTATGTCAAGAAAATCAAGCCAAAAAAGGGAGATTTGTTAGGGTTTTTACCCTTATTGTCTTACCAAATTTAAATTTTATTTTTCTTAGAAGAAAAATAAAAGTAATACAATAAGCAATTAAGATTATGTGAAGAACAAACATCATGCACGTGAAAAGGGTGGATCAAATTATGTCAAGAAAATCAAACCAAAAGGGAGAGATTTGTTATGGTTTTTGCCCTGATTATCTTACCAAATTTAAGTTTTATTTTTCTTAGAAGGAAAATAAAACTAATACCGTAATTATTTTTACTTTTCCTAAAAGGAAAATATAAAACTTATTCATAATTGGCAAACCTCTTTCTTGGAAGAAAGATTTTGGAACTCATTAAATAGAAGACCCCCTTCTCATACCATAATACAATAGCATCCACAATGTAGTCATTATAGATTCTTGTTTAGAGGGAGATTTTCTCCTAATAGTTTTTATGTTTTTAATATTACTTTTTAATATGTACGTCATTTGACCAAATCATATTAAGAATATGCTTTTAGTATTACTTTCGTTGTCATTTGAATTATCACCATCTTCATTTGCAAACTTTAAGCATCCGCATGACGCCCTCTTGATTTCGAACCAAACAAGTGGTATCAGAACTTATGGTTCAAAGTTTCAATAGTATGGTGAGATGAGATTAAACAGGTTCAAAGTTGTTTCAAAATCAAGGTGCAACCAGTTTGGCGATAATAACGATTTTGTCTAACTACATGTGAAGATAAAGTTTTAAGCATATTTCAACATTCCTGTTGCTGCATCTTTAAAAATAAAATGAAATATTTATTTTTAACCCACTTTTAATCATAATAGTTTAAATCTTATTTGTAACCATGGCAAACAATAGTGGTGCAGATTATGTGAAGAACGAAGATCATGCACGTGAAGAAGAGAAGTTTAAGATTGATTTGCCAAAAAAATTAGGCCAAGGGGAGATTTGTTAGGATTTGTCCTGAATTTCCTACTTTTCCTGGTTTTCTACCATAATTAGAATTACCTTTTTTAATGAAAAAAATTTCCTTGTTTAAAAAGATCTCTTACCTATTAGGTTTTCCAGTAGGTTTATTCTCTCAGGAAGGATTTCGTTGTTCTATAAATAGAAGATCTCTCTTCTCAAGTCATTACACAATAGCATCTACAATGTAGTCATCAAAGAGTCTTATTTAGGGGGAGATTTCTCCCAACATGTTTTATGCTTTTTCAATAGGTTTTAAGTTTTTTCAATATTATTTTTAATATATCGATCATTTGACCAAACCATATTAATAATATGTTTTTAGTATTTATTTTTCGTTGTCATCTAAATTATGACCATTTTGGTTTACAAAATTTAAGACGCCCTCTCGATTTAGAACCTAAAAAGTGGTATCAAAGTTTTTGGAAGTAGTATGTATTTGGATTTATTTGATTAATTTATTAATTATGATAAAATTAGATTTAGATATCCACCAAAATATTATAAATATTATTTAGATGAATAACATACAGAAATTACAAAAATATAAAGAATTAAAACAAATAATATCTGAAAAATATAAAGAATTAAAAATAAAGGATAGAAAGACTACAGTATAACATAATTGTCAGAGTTAGTAAAAATTCAATAAATGCACAAAAAGAAGAAATATCAAATTTAGAATCAACAATAGATAGTCTAGAATATATACATATATATATATATATATATCAATATAACCTATATACATTTAAATGAAATGAACAAAGAAGAATTTATAATAGATGAAAAAACATATGAAAATCATAAAGGATCAAAAATAAAAATAGTATTTTCTAATTTAGGAAGAAGATATATGAAAATAGGTGAATATTTATACTTATTGTTAGAAAAAAAGAAATAAAATTAGAAGATAAGTTGGCCGCCATGGTAAAAATAGAAAGAGAAAACGAAGAAATAGATAGAAAAAAGGAAATAGATAAAATAAAACAACAAACCACAGAAGAAATACAAAAAGTAGAAGAAACTAAAAATAGTAGGATTGCTGAATTAGAAAAAGAACTACAAATGCTAAAAGATTTATATGAAAAAAGAAAGAAAGAAAAAAAAAGAAAAAGATAAAGAACAAAAATTATTAAACGAGATAAATCAATTTAAAGAAAAATTAGAAATAAAAAATAAAGAACCAGAAACCAGTGAATTAGAAATAAATACAATAGATGCTGAAGAAACAGATAATTATGATTCGGAAGATAGTGAAACATATACAAAAATTCTAGAAAACATAGGAAAACTAGAAATTAATGAAAAACAAGAAGTAATTAATAAAGAAAATCTAGAACTAATAAATACAGAAGTAAATACTCTAGATAAAAGTATAATACCTAGTACATCAGAAATAAGAAATCCAACATATAATTACAAAAGTAAGTTTAAAAGATATAATCCAAAGGATGAATATAATAAATGGACACCTAAACAAATAATTAATTACAACTTTTTAGATTTACATTATGCAATAGACACAAATAAAATAATACAACTATGCGTAGGATATATGTCAAAACAATTATTAGATGATAAAATAGATACAACAAACACACCAGAATATATAGAAAACACATTAATAGGAACAGTAAAATTATGGTTTTTAAACCTAGCCGAAACAAGTAAAAAGTATTAAGATCTGATAACAAAACAGAAGGAACATCAACAACTACTACTATACTACCAACATAAATATTAAAAAAATATGAAATAGCTATGAAATGAATTTAGCAGTATGACTACAAAAGAAAAAGAAGAAGAAGAAGAAGAGAAAAATAAAGAAAAAGATATAAATAGAAATTTAATGTTAAAACTAGCAATATGTAATATGTGCTATATAGATGAGTATACGTGCGCATTTAAAGAATATTATTATAAAGGAACATATAATATAGAAGAAAGCAAAGAAATAAAAAGATTATATTTTAATAAATTACCCGAACCATTTAGTTCAAAAATAATAAAAATTTGGGATGAAGCAAAAATAGTAGATACCCTAGGAGTCAGAATAAAATTTTTACAACAATGGTACAGAAATCTATGTGAAAACATAGAGAAGAAATAAAAATGGAAAAAACATTAATAAGAAATTTAACATGTTGCAAAGATAAAATAGCACTTCAATTTGGATATGAAGAAAGATATTATAAGAAAAGAAAAAGACATAAGAAATATAAGAAATACAAGAAATCAAAATACAAGTATAAGAAACCAAGAAAAATATATTATGTAAAAAATTATAAACATAAAAGACCATATAGGAAAAAGAAATCTATAAAATAATGTACGTGTTATAATTATGGAAAACTCGGACATTTAGCTAGAGATTGTAAATTACCAAAAAACTCAAAAAGAAACAAATATCAGAAATAAAAATAGAAAATACAGAATATATGCAGATAGATTATATAGATTATGAATTAGAAACTGAAGATGGTATATATGAAATTTTGGAGAATGAAACAGATAATGAAATAAATAGTGAATTCGATGAATCAAATGACTGAAAAAGATATAAAAATGAACCAAATAACTAAAAAAAAATATAAAAATAATAACAAAGGAAGAAAATTTAAATAAAGAAGGAACAGATCAAAAAAAAATATTTGATAGTCATATATTTGATGAAATAAAAGGAAAAGAGTTAGACTTAAGTGTAGAAAAAATATTTAAAATACCAACAATAAAAAATATATTTAGTAGAAAAAAGGAAGAATACTACATAGTAAGCCAAAAGGAACATGTAATAGACTGTAGATATGCAAAAGGAAGAGCTAGTATACCACTAGTAACAAAAAGAATAATTAATAAAGAAATAAAAGATATAAAAAGTAAAGACACAATAAAATATGTACACCTTGGAGGAACAAAGATATTGATAAAAGCGTGTTTTAGAGAAGGAATAGAAACACCAATAGAATTATATTTAGCATATGATTGAATTATAAAACCAATAGAAAAAATTATAATAACTGCTATAAAAGGAAATTTAATATACCAAAAATTTAAATTTATAATAAGTGCGAATTATTCAGTAGCAATAACAGATAAAAATATAGATAAATCATTAGTATTATATTGGAAAATATCATGAATAGAACTAACCCCAGGAAGTAAAATATTTTCAGCAAGATGTAAAAATCTATATGTATTAACAACAAAACATAAAATAATTGGAAAAAATAAAATTAATAAAATACAAATAGAAAGTCCTTTTGAACAATTTGTAAAAATAATTGATAATAATGATTATAGTTACAAAAATATAGACATAGAAAAAGATTTAGAAATAATAAATGATAGAATAAGTACATAAAAAAGAATAGCTCATGAAAAATCAAAATCATCAAGCTCATAAAAAAGAACAAGTTATGAAACAACTTCAACAGTTAATTCAAACCAATATTACATTTCAGGAACAATAAATGAAAAAGAATATTTAATACTCTTAAACATAGGACAAGAAGAAAATTATATAGCAAAATATCTAGTAAAAAGTGAAGAAATAAAATCTAATAGTAATATATGTCCAGATCTACCAAGAAGTCTAATAAACATTAAGGATATGGCAGGGAAAAAAAATAATAATAGGAGTTAGGAAAATAAAAATAGAATTTGAAATAAAGGAAGAAATGCAAAAAGCAGATATAATATTAGGAATAAAATGGTTCGAACAAGTAAAACCATACAATATAGAACATACACAATTATCTATAACATATAATAAAGAGAAATTATTCATAAAAAGAACTTTAACATGATATGAAAATATATGTACTTATAAAAATAACAGTAGAAGGATATTATAATAGGTATTATACACCTATGATAGATACAGGAGCAGAAGCAAACTTATGAAGATACAACTGTTTACCAGAAAGTAAATGGAATAAATTAAAAACACCAATAGCAGTCAAAGGATTTAATAATGAAGGAAGTTTAATTACATATAAAGCTAAGAATGTAAAAATACAGATATAGGATAAAATAATAAAAATAGAAGAAATCTATAATTATCAAAAGATATGCTTTTAGGAATGCCATTTTTACATAAATTATATCCACATATAATAACTAAAATAGATTGGTCGTTTACAACACCATGTAAACAAAAAGTAAGAGTAAAAAGAGTTATTAATAAAATAAGATAGAAAACTGATTAGATAGAAGGAAGTGAAAAAATTACAGAAAAGTTAGAAAATATAAAAAAATATAGAAGACACAGTAGAACTAGTTGTATTTTCGATAAATAAAAAGGAAATAACCATATTTTCAATAGATAAGGTAGAAATAATAAAGAAAAAATTAAGACAATTATATAGTGAAGATCCACTAAAAGGATGGGAAAAACATAAAACTACTATAAAAATTAAATTAATAGATAAAAATAGCATAATAACCCAAAAACCATTAACATATAATTTTGATGATTTAAAAGAATTTAAAATGCATATAGATGAATTATTAGAAAAACAGTATATACAAAAAAACAATAGTAAACATAATAGTCCAGCATTTATAGTAAATAAACATAGTGAACAAAAAAGAGGAAAAAATAGAATGGTTATTGATTATAGAAATTTAAATGCAAAAACTATGACATACAATTATCCAATACCAAATAAGCTATTGAAAATAAGACAATACAAGGATATAACTACTTTAGTAAATTTGACTGTAAATTAGGATTTTACCACTTAAAGTTAGATGAAGATTCTAAGGAATTAACCGCATTTACGGTACCATAAGGATTTGATGAATGGAATGTATTACCATTTGGATATAAAAATGCACCAGGTAGATATCAACATTTTATGGATAGTTATTTTAAATAATTACCTAATTGTATAGTATACATAGATGATATACTACTATATACAAAAACTAAAAAAGAACATTTAAAATTATTAGAATAATTTACAGATATAATAGAAAAATCAGGAATAAGTTTAAGTGAAAAGAAAGCTGAAATTATGAAAAAACAGATAGAATTTTTAGGAATACAAATAGATAAAAGCGGAGTAAAAACAACATATAGTACAAAAAATAATAAATTCAAAAGAAGAACTAGATACAAAAAAAGAAATTACAATCATTTTTAGGATTAGTAAACCAAGAGAATATATACCAAAATTAGCAGAAAACCTAACCCTTTACAGAAAAAATTTAAAAATGATGTAGAATATAATTACAATGAAGAAGATAAAAAAGAAGTTCAGAAAATAAAAATACTTTATAAAGAATTACCAAAATTACAATTCCTAGACGAAAATAAAAAATTTATATATATAGTAGAAGCAGATGCAAGTGAATATAGTTATAGAGGAGTACTTAACTATATGTATGAAAATGAAAAAATAGAACATCATTGTAGATATTACTCAGGTACATTTAATGAAACGGAAATAAAATGGAAAATAAATATAAAAGAATTATGTCCATTATATAAATGTTTATTAGCCTTTGAACCATATATAGTATATAACAAATCTATTGTGAGAATAGATAATACCCAGGTTCGATGGTGGTTAACAAGAAAAATACAAAACTCAGTTACGACGAAGGAAATTCGGAGATTATTATTGAATATATTAAATTTTACATTTACGATTGAAGTAATCAAGACTGAAAAAAATGTTATTACAAATTACATATCAAGACAAAGCTACTCAAACTGATTTACCAATGGAAGAAGCTGATGTCAAAGATACCCAAACAGACTTAATATTACAAGTGTTTGAACAAATGAAGTTATTACAAGAATGAGTTATCACATTAACTACTGAACTTACAAATGTAAAAGTGTAGGTTGAGCACTATAAAAAACAGGAAGCTATTAGCAAAGATACTGTGCAGGAAGAGCACATTAAAAAACTAGACCTAGAAGGTGACGATGAGAAACACCTAAAAACTTAAATTATTAACGAAATTACAGTTACAGTTGCAGGCGCAAGTGATGTATCCAATGGAAAAAATATAGTCACTCAAAATAAACTTAAACTACCAAAGAAAAAGAATTATAACCTCAATTAGATATTCTCAAAACCATATACACCAAATATATAAAAATCAGAGTCATCTATACTTCCCCAGATACACACATATTCCAAATCACTCAATCAACAAAAGCAGACTTATAACCATATCACTCGTACATATATTGATAATATTTATAACTTACAAAAATTATTAAATACAAAACCTATCCATAGTGAAGATTTAGCAAAACAAAACCAAGGATATATTACACAAAAATGTCAGAACTATAACAAACTTATTGCTTTGCCTTGCACTGGTGCAAGCTTAATTTCTTCATGTTAATATTATGGGCTATTATCTACTGTTTACACAATTACTGGAGAAGAGTTAACAAGAATTCCAGATATTCAAAAAAAATTTATGGATTATAAAAGGATTATGAAGGGACAGTTATTTTATGTTCGTTTCTACTCAGCACCAGCAGAAATATTATTTCATGAAATAAAATAGACAATTACTGTTGTCAAGATATGAATTACATGAGATTATATCATCCCTGAAGAAATATGCGAACAAGAAGAGATAACCAAAAATCAGATACCAAACTTCTACCGAAACAAGAATGTTATTAGACTTAGCAGTATATTGACTGAGTTAGCAAATAATTATATAAATCAAAACCCAGTTTGGATTTACTATAACAAAAATCAATTATTGGTTTACTCTACTTGTAAAATATTAGAGAAAATAACAGAGAAGAGATAAGAAAATGGGTCATAACGATCCTAAAACCAGAAGAGTCACTAGTCACAAGATCTATTACGAAAGGAATTATTTTAGAAAAAGCTATGGATCAATTCTATAAATAGGTTGGCCAAAGATACGATGACCACATATGCAACAGATGTAGTGGAAGACACAACTTTATTCCAGATGTGATGCTACAATAGCAAGAAGATAAAAAAAAGTAACGAAGCAATAATGAAAGAAGACAAGATATTAATGGAAGAAAGTGACATATGAAGATAGAAAGAGACATATTGAGAAAAGATGAATTATCTTTACGTAAAGAAATTATGTAGTTATTATTTTTGACTTTTTGAGTCTTTGATTTTTTGTCTTGTATAGCTTTATAGCCTTTTGACTTTCTGTAACATGTGAATTATTAAGTAGGATACGTGTAAAGTTAGGAATAGTATAGAACAGGATACACGTTTTCTTTTTAGGATTATAAATAGCAGAGCATTTGCTTAGTTAGAGGCAAGACTTTCATGTGTTGAAAGCAAGCCTCCTCTTTTGTAAAGAAAAAACTTTTGAATTATTTAATAAAAAATAGGTATATTTCCAAGGAAAAGCTATGACTCAGACAGCTATGGAAAATCTAGAATTATCAGATTTACCAAAACAGGTATTTATATTTATGATTATGAATAGCTAAATTCATAAATTCCTAACAATCATGATATGATAAAATAAGTTGATGATAGTTACTTTATAGTAGAATTATTTGAAAAATAGCATGTTAAGAAGTTTATTAGAAAAGTGGAAAAGGAGAAAAATTTCTAAGAACTATGTCATCCTAAAGGTGAAACCGGTGAGGCAAGAAAGCCGTGATAGGGGAGTAGCCAGAGTAAAGGTGTTGTTTAAGGGAAAGGTATCCAGATGATCATGCTAATAGTGACCGAAGAACATGTTATTTAAGAATAATCTAGTATATAGTAATCTAAAATGATCATATTTTGTTATGTGTATGATGAAGGGAATATTTTGGAAAAAGCATCATATAAAAAATGAATACTTATTTATCTGACGAAATGGTAGATAAATTTAAAATACTTGTTTTGTATGTACTTAAGGATATAGAAATTGTAGATATAAGAAAAATTATATTGGAAAAAATATTTGATAAATATTTTATGACTAGAATAAATTACATACCTCACCTACCTATTTATTCTTACAAATACTTACATACCAAACCTACACATCAACAATGATAAATTACGTATATTTAGAATATTGAAAAGAGGATATAAAAAATATACAATTAATAGTAAAATTAATGAAAACAAATTTAGAAGAATATATGAGAACTAGAGATATAAAATATATAGAATTCCTTAATGAAAATATAGAGGAATTATTAAGATTAAAACAAACAACTAATAAATACTTTGATAAAGCAATTAACTACTAAAATTCAATTCCAAGTTATCTAAGTTATTCGTAGAAACCTAAGCATAATATGGATAATATAACAAGATATATATCTGATGAAACTAAGATACTAGTTTTATATATCATAAAAGACTTAGAATTAGAAGACATAAAGAAAATAATATGAGAAAAAATATTTGATTATGAAGATGAGTTACTAAGTACTAATTGGATAGAAGATGAATTAGAAAATATAGATTTCTATGGTAGAAATAATTCAGACAGTTATTATTCAGATGGTTATTATACAGATTAAAAATGCTAGAATATATTCAGACAGTTGGAGAAAAACAAAGTTGGCTATACGAAGAAATTAATTTTAGAAACCAGCTTAGAAAAGGAAGAGAACAATTAAAAGAAAGATTAATTTGGATAAATAAAACCATAAAACAACTAGAATTAAAAGACAGTTTAGAATATGATTTAGACATGAAATTATTCATAGACGAAAAAGATATGATAATTAACAAAATGGATAACCTAGAATTTAATATCAGATATAGTACAATTAGAATAAATTATTACAAAAAAATTTGCATTATCACAACTACTTTAGGATAAAATGATAGACTATGAGTATTTAAAATATTGGAGACAAGATATGGAAGAAATAAGATTAACAGAAATACTTATGAAAGAAAATTTAATTGAATATTTTAGAATAAAAGATATAGAATATTTAGAATATATTCAAAATAATATACAAGAATTACAAAGGCTAAGAGAAAAAACTAAAGAATATTACAGTAAAGTATTTAATCAAATACCATCTAATCACCCCCCAAGATATGAACATTAATAAAATTAAAATAAATACACTAAAAATAAAAATATTTAGAAAAGTTAAGAAATATCCACGCACAACTAAAAATAGATCCATTAGAGCTATAATAGATCTATTTAAGTTACCCGAAAATCCAATAATGTGATGAGACGAGAGTAAACAAGTTCAAAGCGATTTCAAAATCAAGCTACAACCAGTTTAATGATAATGACGATTTTGTCTAGCTACATGTGGAGATAAAGTTTTAAGCATATTTCAATATTCCTATTACTACATCTTTAAAAATAAAAATAAAATATTTATTTCTAACCCACTTTTGATCATAATATTTTAAATCGTGACAAGCAGTAGAGATGAAGATTATGTGAAGAACAAAGATCATGTACCCAAAGAAGGTGGATCAAATTTTGCCATAATTTTCTTACCAAATTTAAATTTTATTTTTCTTAGAAAGAAAATAAAAGTAATACCATAAGCAATTAAGATTATGTGAACACCAAAGTTCATGTACGCGAAGAAGGTAGATCAAATTATGTCAAGAACATCAAGCCAAAAGGGGGAGATTTGTTAGGGTTTTTGCCTGATTTTCCTACCAAATTTAAGTTTTATTTTTCTTAGATGGAAAATAAAAGTAATATCATAATTACTTTTACTTTTTCTGAATGAAAAATATATAACTTTTCCTTATTTGGGAAACCTCTTTCTTTGAATAAAGGTTTTGGAACTCTATAAATAGAAGACCCCCTTCTCATACCATAACAAAATAACATCCATAATGTAGTCATTAAGATTCTTGTTTAGAGGGAGATTTTCTCATAATAGGTTTTATGTTTCTCAATATTAGTTTTTAATATGTAGGTTGTTTGACCAAATCTTATTAATAATATATCTTTAGTATTTATTTTTTGTTGTCATTTGACTTATCACCGTCTTTGTTTGCAAACTGTAAGCTTTTGGATGACGTCCTATCGATTTCGAACCGATATGCTCTTGTGTTATTTGTGAACAAGAAATATGCTTCAATGAGTATCCTACTTTGCACATGGATGATTTGTTTGACCAGCTTTAAGGTGCTTTTATATTACCAAATATTAACTTAAGGTTAAGCTATTGCCAATTGACATTATTGATTTTGTATTTAGAAATCTATATAGAAAGTCTTGGGTGCTTTGATTGAGCTCAACATAATTTTTAATCTGCACACACTAAGAAGAAGTCTTAGCAGACTATTTAGATCCTCATAAAAATGTTGAGAGCTTGTGATATTGATTTTGAGGTCATTGAGATGATTAGTTTCTTTTTAAATCATTTGCATATAATAATAGCAACTATATGGTACACGTATAACATCATTTAGATGGGTGATACTTCGTTCGTTTGTTGATTGGTTTAAAATTGAGAAAACAAAGTTGTTGGGCCAAACTTTGGTCAATGGGCTATGTGAAAAGTCAATTTCATA
Source organism: Capsicum annuum (assembly GCF_002878395.1). NCBI lineage: Eukaryota > Viridiplantae > Streptophyta > Magnoliopsida > Solanales > Solanaceae > Capsicum > Capsicum annuum. Next base: position 164,008,532 of record NC_061113.1, read on the forward strand.
CATGAATGACTTAGGTTAGCTTAGAGAAGAAAAATTCCTATTTGGATTGACGGAGTCCTGACTCTGTGTCCACCAAAAGGTTATCGAGTAATTTTGAAAGTATTCCATGAAGAAGTGATTTATCTCATAAAGAAGAAAAATCTAGTCTCAGATAATAGGCCTATATAAGATACTCGAATAGATCAATGAAGTGGCTTATCTACTTGCCTTACCACTTTTACTGTCAATATTATTTGGTATTTAATGTGTCAATGATTTAAAAGTATGTTAGTTACTCAACTGACTTTATTCAGTTGAGATGTGCTAGTGGACATGGATTTGTTTTATAAGGAAGTACCTCTAGAATACATTAAGACATGATTGCCAATTACAGGTGAAGAAGATTACTTTGGTCAAAGTGATGTGGCAAAACCATCTGGTTACAAAGGCTACTTGGGAGGTTAATTAGGATTGGAGAGAGATGTCTCCATTAATTTGAGAAATTAGGTATGATTCTAAGCTTTTTCTTGTAGGAATATTCATTTAAGTGGAGAAGAACATAACAATCTTATCCCATTTTGAGTACAATTAATGCAATTTGTGTTTTGAATATTTTTATATGTTGTTATAATGATTTATGACATTAGTATGATTGGGTTGAGAGTCAAGGGGCTTGGGTATATTTTGAAACACAAATTAAAAAGGTCAATTTTAATTTTTATTGTCTAGTGCATATATGATATCAAATTCCAAGCAATCATGGAATTGTTGTCTGGTGACACCATATGTGGTCACACAAGAGGGAGATGTGAATGTGAGGCTAGGTAAAATTTACTTTATTGATTGTTGAGATTAGTGGTGTGATACAGAAACTTCATAAGTTGACGATTGTAGGGAAGGCCTAACCTACGAGTTTATATAATAGAAGCTGAGAGTTTGTGTTTGTGATCAACCGTTAGTAGAAAATCAGTTTAAGCTTGAATCATTTTCATTGTAAGATAATAAAAGATTTTAACTTATTATTCTATTGAATATGGTTTTCCACAAAATTCAAGTATGTTTATAATTTAGAATATAACAACTATTTTTTATTTCTTTCTCTGGATTTAATATCGGCCACTGATCTCATATTTTAGGCACCGAAATTAGATAAATAGATCAAAAAAAAGTTTTCAACCTAAAATAAATAAATTGAAAATTAGATACAAAGAGAATTATTGGAAAGAAGAACATTTGGAAGAATAAATAACAAAAATCGTTTTACCAGATTATTCACAGGAGTGGCATTGACTTTATTCCACCATAGTTCAAGTTATGTATGACGATTAAAAGCGTCAATGAATGCTCCTCTCTGTTTTTGATCAGTTTCTTTGGGAAAAGCACTTAGGAATTCTGACCTTAATGCTGAAATAACCAAATTGGAAAAGTATAATGAGAAATATAACTGATTATGGGGAAGAGAAAACAATTGCATAGGTCAAGTAGGAAGTATGTGTTTTGTTACATTTTGGTGTCAATTCAACAGATATATACATAAATTGTTCCCCAACCGAGCTGATTTTATAAACATTTTATTCTAATGTCAAGCATATGTATGTATATATAGAAGTAATGTATTACAAATGAATACATCATTATGAGTGTGCATGTGTGCATATATATATATATATATATTTACTTCGTAAAATTTTTTTTGTCAATTAAGAAGTTCGTCTTTAACTCTCTTTTATTATGATATCGATTAAAAGAAGTTTTTCATGTGCACTAACTCATAAAACAAAACTTTTCCACTTCCGTGATCTATTTTAATAAAGTATCATGGCACAAGGCTTAACAAATCTTTATTAACTCCAAAGGTTTTTAATCATTGACATAAAGTATAGTGCACATTATGTAATATAATATTCAATCCTTGTGTACATAAGAATAGAGAAAGCAAAGCATGATCATTTTGTGGATGATTGATTCATGATCGATGAGCATGACAACCTAACTTATTTTCTTTGGCTTAAACAATCCAAAAATTGATGAGGACATTATAATAGATAAATTGCAAAAATAAGTACTTTTATGTAAAGAATTCACTATAATTACTTGAGAATGGATGTCAAAATGAAAAATTTTAAAATTATATTATAATTATTTGTGATGATTCATCCCAACGTTATAGCATTATCTAAGGCGTACATACCCAATCCAAAAAATGATGAGGACATTATAATAGATAAATTGCAAATAAGTACTTTCCTATGGAGACTTCACTGTAATTACTTGATCAAAATGGATGTCGAAATGAATAATTTTAAAATTATATTATAATTATTTGTGATGATTTGTCCCAACGTTATAGCATTATCTAAGTCGTACATACCCTATAAGAATTTCCACTAGAAAGAGAATCGATAAAATCTCAAGGAATGGTGGTTTTTGATAAAAATTTGTTGTTATGTGCCTTAGTGGCGATTTGTGAGTCATTATTTAGTATTTGATGGTATTGTGTTCACTATAGGTTGGACAATCAGCATAGTTTCTTGTAGAGAATTTTGGGATGATAACTGGATTCATAGAACTCCAGTTATAGAGGTTGTCGTGTTGGGATAACTCCGTGATGTCCTAAAGTGAGTTGGTCGATAATGTCTACTAGTACATAGTTTTTTATACTAATACTACCGTGTGCTCTTCTTTGTTGAGTGCAGACTATGCTATCAAGACTCCGATGTGACATCATCTCTAGACGTACCAATTGATTTGATCTGAGGGTGAGCTACTTGCATTTTAGGCTACCCTAAGTCTTTGTAGTTCTTGTTGTCTTTCTTTCAGACAATGGACTTTTTTTAGTTGTTTTTAGATTATTTTTAGACATTGATTTTGGATTAGCATCATTGGATAGCGACTTTCGGGTCTTGTAGATGAAATAAATAGTAATTTTATATTTACTAATTATTAGTTTTTTAAATATCTACTATTTATCTTGAGATTATTGTTATTTTATCTTAATTGATTAATTGAGTGGGTTTAAGGCTTGGGTTAGATGATTCTCCCATCAGAGGGTTAGTGTGGGTGCCACTTACGATCATTTTAGTCATGAAAAAGTTGAATCAGAGCCTTAAGTTCATTGGGCTCATTGTACAAGGACATGTCTAGCTAACTCTTGCAAAACGATACAAAGACGTTGATAGTTTTATTTGAGAGGCTATAAGACATTAGAAAAACTCAATTTCTTCTTTCTTTCATGCTATTAATTGATTTCAATTGATAGCTGGTGAACCAAATTGGTATATGACCTTTTTCACAATTAATCTCATCGATAGTGAGAACATTTTCAAAGAAAGTAGTGGTGTCAGTTCAAGTAAAATCAGCGCCGATACTTTAGTTTTGTCGGTGATTCAACAGGTTTAGTAGGGATCGATGTTACATCTATAGCTCATGTAGTACAACATATAAGAGTGTAGTATTCCGTTGAATACGACTTCCTTGATTGATGAGGCTTCAGATATGGGAATCTTTTTTAGGTAGGAAGTAGGTCCAGTGATGATCGAAGATAAGTGTGATTTTTTTTGCAAATTTATCAAAATAAAGCCTCTAATCTTCTATGGTTATGACTATTGATAACACTCAAATTACGCTCTTGAATGGGTGTAAGCGATCATTGTCAATATAAAACCCAACTAGGTTGGGGTCAAATTCCACAGGAATAATTCTTTGGAACTGACCACTCTTCTTTATATCACTAACGATTATTTTTGCCAGATCGATAATTTCACTGATCTTTATCTAGATTTTTTTTGGAAGCTTTAAATACCAGGGATTTTTCCCTTTTTGCATCATTCTTCTCCATCCCTATCTTATTCTTGAACTCATGGGTTTTTAAATTTCCAAACAATTCATCCATGGTGAGGGTCTACAGGTTTATGGCTTCAGCTATGACATCTAATTTTCTTTCCTAGGACTTAGGAAGAACATCATGCATTTTTCTAACTTGGTTGTACAAGGGAATAACTTTACCTGAGCAGTGAAGCTCATTCATGATAAAAGTGAACCTTGTCGAATTTCTTGGATTGTTTCTCCTTCTTTCATAGTGTAGGGTTCATACTGAGTAGTCAGTATGTTGACTTTTGAGTCAATCACATTATTCGTACCTTCATAAGAAGTCTCCAAGTAATCCCAGATCTCTTTAGTATTTCCACAAGCTGAGATCCAAATGTATTCATCAGGACCTATGTCACACACTAACAGTTTCTTAGCCTTGTAATTCTTTTAATCTTTTTTATGTCTTCATCATTGTAATCTCTCATTAATAACCATACCTTTATCCTCTCCTTATTTGACTTCTTTAATAAGAATATGAGGACTATTAAGAATTATGTCCATTAGTTCACAATCCCCAGCCATAATTAAGTCAAACATCCTGGTTTTCCACCGCCCATAATATTACCCTTTGAAACTGTGTGGTCTAGTTATAGATTACCCTACTTTTAGAATAAGTAGAGAAGCCATGCAAGCCAATAAACTTTAGGTTTGAACCTTTTAGAGTAACCTGACTCTGATACCAATTGTTGAAACATTGAGGGTTTCACTGCACAATGAGGGACCAGGTCACTCAAAATGAATCTCAAGAAAAGTTTACAAGAATAACCAGGAAGTAAGAGACAGTGAAGGAAGAGTAAGAACACAAGAATTTTTACATGGAAACCTAGAAATAGAAAAACCACGGCTTGACTTCACAAGCACCAAGGAAATCCTCCATAATCAACCTCCTCATTACAGTCTAGATTTTAGCCTAACTTTAGACTCCTTTTACTTGTAATAACTCTACTATAAGCTCATCTTGGCAACTCTACCAAGGACCCTCTCTACTGATTAACTCTAATTAGTCTCACACTTAGGCAACTCTACCTAAGCACTCTCTACTTAAAGAGAAAATGTCATTACTCTAATAACACGAGTAATTCTTTATAATCAGAACACACTTAAGAATAATTTCAATTTAAGCACTCATAAAGCTATGAAATTGAGACATGTTAGAACTGGGTTTATGCTACCTCACTTCACTCTTTATATTTCCAAAAACAAATTTGATGAAGAGAAATCTCTTTCCTTTTATAGTTGAGTGATTATTACGGCTGAAATATCATTGGACCAGATGTCCTAATTAGTAAAAAATAGCATCTGCAAGTTTGTTACTTAGGAGGACAAAACTGTACAGATAATGCGTGCCAGCTATACTATTGCTTGCACATCCAGGGACCCTGTCCCTTGCAGTTTGTTGCTCATCATCAAAACTACAAATAGAAAGTACCTTTCAATTCTTTAGAGAGGACATGGATTTGAGTAACATTTTAGGACTTTGATTTTTCTATGGAATGAGGTCCTTCACGTTGAGGAATCTCTTGGTCAATAAAGGAATCAAAACCTTTATTTAAGTCAACTTCTAAGGCTAAATCATCGGTATTTTTTACTGTGGCCTAGAGTTTTGAATATAATGTTTTCACTAGGGGTTTTAGGACTTTTAGAAGATGGACTAATGGATAAAGCACTTTGTGACTCTTGAGGATGATCAGAGGATAGTTCTTTCATGAGGGTTAAGGACGATGGAATTTCAAACATTTTGAAATTTTAAGAAAGGAAAAGTTTAGATTAGGAAGGAACTAATGTTCGTATATAATTGAGAGGAGAATGAAATAAGAGGATTTGAATTTTTAATCAAAGAGCTGACCGTTTGTCATTTAAGAGATACTCTTTTGGATAGACACATCTGATGACAATGGTGTGAATTTTCACATTTGAACTGAATTGTCAACTTTTGTACATATATGTACATGTGGCCTTTATTAAACAGAAATCTTATAAAATTTGTAAGGCACATTATTTTGGTACTCACCTAAGAGATGGGACTAAGTCCCTCTCTTTCTTAAGTAAATTTTTAACTTGTGTTTGCTTCAATTGTTTTCCTCCTAAGTTATGCCCATGGGTGTATACCTGCAAAGATATGTAACTGATTTTGATTAAAATGCACCTTCTTTATCATGGATACTTATCTCCTTAGCATTGCCAATTTTGAGGAGAGACACTGACTCAAATGTTAGGTCTGGTATTTTGTTCAAGCTTAGTCTCAACTTGGTTTTTAGAACAAGCCTGAGAAATAGGTCCCAGACTTTACTTCACTCATTCTGCCTTGGGTTTCTTCTTATAAGATAAACCCCTTTGGGACCAACCCCCCTGAAGTCATCTCTTTCAAAATAATACACTTCCACCTTAAAGTATCTTGAGAGAGAGAATCTAGTCAGATATTCTAATATTGAGCTTAGAACAACCCATTTCTTACTCTAATATTCTTTCCCATACCTGGAATCATGATCACAAGTTGGATTTGGGAACCCACTTGATCTTGAGTTCCCAGTATTAGGAGCTTGAGTTCCAAGTATAAGGACAATGGTGTGATCAAATCCTTCTTAGCCCATCTAGGTAGAAAGTTCTTCCTTAGCTTTTTTAGAAACTTGAATTTATTAGGATGTGCATTATTCTATTAAACATATACAGAACTTATCATTTTAGGCTTAATCTAATGCTGACATCTTTCTTTCAAATGTCCATCTCTTCTATAATGAGTGCACATGAGTTTGTGCCCTTTGCTTCTATCATCATGAGCAATTTTTTCTTTAGACCCAGAAGGTTGGAATTATCCTTGATATCCCAGGACTCTACCATCATTAACGCTTTGATTAGTAAAATGAGAAAGGATCCATGAAGAAGTAGTCTATTTAAGAGACTTGTTGAGATCTTCTTTTAAACAGACCAGGTCCCTTTCTAACTCTTCCTTCTTGTACAATGCAAACATAAGGTGTTTTTTAGAATTCCTCTATTTTTTCTCAATATCAATATTAAGCCTCAAAGCTTCCTTCTTCCCTTTACCATCTAAATCATTTCCTTTCTTCAGTTGACTCATACAACCTAGGTTTTTAGATTTCAATTTAGTGAATATTTCTTCAGTTATAAATATCTGAAGAGTTAAGGCAATCAACTTAAGCTCTTGTTTCTCTATTTTCCCATCTAGATCTTTCTTCTCAGTAGTTAGTTCACATATAAAATCTATTAACATACTAGCAAGCCTTTTTATCTTTCTAGTTGTGTAGTTATCTAGGTTTTACTTAATATTAGAGAGAGTTACCTTTTTTTCTTCTTCATCTTTTGTGTTTACCATAAATGCAAATAGGATCATAGATTACTGGATTATCTTCCATAGCTAACATATACATATCTCTACACTTCTCATCTTCATCAGATTCACCGAAAGAATCTCCCCATGCTGCCAGAGCTTGCTTCACTACATACTTAGCTGCAGTTTTCCTTCTTGATTTTTCAAGGACCTGGTCTTTATTCTTTCCATATTTTCCTTCAGTCTTGAGATATTCCTGATAATCTAATTTATGTATTGAACAATCCTTAATAAAATGCTTAAGACTTCCATATTTGTGACAGACCTCAATATTTTTTCCTCTTTTGTTGCTTCTTTCTCTTCTTTGGAAATGACCACTTTTCCTCATGGATTTTATAATCCTTTTTGCCAAATAGGCAACATTAGTGTCCTCTTCTTCTAAATTAGGTTTTAAAACCTTCAATGCTAGGGATTTTTCTTTTTTTACCTTATTCTTCTCCAGCTCTTGCTGCTTCTTAATCTCATAAGTCTTTAAATTTCCATTCATATCATTCGTGGAGAAGGTCTTCAGGTTTCTTGATTCAGTTATGGTATCCACTTTACTTTCCCAGTACTTAGGAAGAACCCCAAGAATCTTCCTCACTTGCTTGTCTAATAGAATCACTTCTCTTAATCAATGAAGCTCATTTGTGATATAAGTGAATCTTATATTCATTTCTTAGATGGTTTCTCCTTCTTTCATGATAAAAATTTCATATTGAGTTATCAACATGTCTACCGTAGAGGCCTTCACATCCGTAGTTCCTTCATGATGACTCCTTAAGCAATGCCAGATCTTTTTGGCATTTTCACAAGCTGATATCCTATTATATTCAATAGGCCCTATGCCAAAAACTAACAGTTTCTTGGCCTTGTAGTATTTTTTTCAATTTTTTTTTATCTTCATCATCATATTCTCTCCTTCTTTTCACTACTATTCTTGTTATTTATCCTTATTTGAATTTTTTAACATGAACATGAGGATCATCAAGAATTATGCCCATAAGCTTATTATCCTTAACCATAAGAAGTAAAATATCCTGGATTTCCACCACCCATAACACTATCCATGAAATCTAGGTGCTCTAGTGGCAGATTTCCCTTCTTCCAGGTTTAGGCGGTGCAACCATGCTAACCAAATGACTCTAGGTGTTAACCTTTTATAGTGTTCTGGCTCTGATACCTATTGTTAGAGCCTTAGGGGTTGCACCAAACAGTGGGGGACCAAATCCCTCAAAGTCAATCACTGGTAATAAAAGAGCAAATCAACTAGGAATATAAAGCAGTGCGGGAAACTTAAATAACAGAAGATTTAACATGGAAAACCCCTTGCTTAAGGGAGGAAAAAACATTATTTGTCCTCATAAGCAACCAAAACTCCGCTATAATCAAACTCTTGATTACAGACTCTACAGAACCTAACTCCAGGATCCTCCAACTTTTAGTAATTCTACTACAATCTCAACTTGAAAACTCTACCAAGACTCTCTCAACACTTGTTAACTTTAACCAGTTCTGGACTTACACAACTCTATCTAAGCACTCTCAAAGAAACAAAAAAAGGTCATTACGCATAAAGACTGAGTAATTATTCATTTACAAACTCAAATTAGAGTCAAGAACATTTGCTATTTTAGAAAACAAGAAAATAAGAACTTGAGAAGTGTAGAAATTATATTTTTACCTCCCTTTCACTCTTTATCTCTCTAATTTAAATACGCAAAAACTACTTGATGAAGAAGCATCATTTTATTTTATAAATGAGTGATGATTAGGGTTTAAATTCCATTAGACAAAGTGTCCTTAATAGTACAAGCAACACCTGCACAGATTATTACACAAGAGGACAAAACTGTGCAGATGGATGCCCACTGTACTGTTGCCTAGAACATCAAGGGACTTGGTCCCTTATAGTTATCTTTTCACCATAAAAAAAAGATACATCAGAACCTTTGGGTAATTTCCTTAATTTACATATAATTTCAAATATTTTGAGCCCTTCCACAATAGCTATAGGTCATTATGACTTACCAAAACTATCGATTCAGTTATCAGGCAGTTCATTTATGTTTTATACTCATTTTCCAATTTTGGAAATTTTATTGTTAAAAAATTATAGTCATAACAAAACTCCTAGTAAATGATCCCAAATAAGAATTCCAACACTATCATTAGCTCCAGAACGTTAATTTTAGGCTAGGGAGACACTTGGTTTAGGACCCATTGCTTCCAGACTCATTTTGGGTTATTAGGTAGATTATATGATAAATGAAACTTTAGATGTGGGCCCCATATTTAGGTGAAATAATATCGGCTGAAAGTTTTGATGGTTCCACTAAATCTGAAATTTTAAATTTTGTATGGTGGCATAGTTTATTTGTGCGCACAGGGTTCTAAATGAATATCGAGCACCCAATCAGAGTTCATTTTAGAAATAAAAAATTTTGTGGATGATATTTGGTTTGACCGCTTAAGAGGTCAAAGAGCTACTTAAGCGGTAATCGCTTAAACGACCCTGAGCTGCTTTAGCGGCCTTGGACATTTGGCTAAGGCTTTCCTTAGTGGTCAATGTACGCTTGAGCAAATATCGCTCTAGCAGCCAGGAGACCGCTTTAGTGATACTCTCATTTCATTACCTAAACGCTTTAGCATACTTGTGCCGCTTAAGCGATAGCCACTTAAGAGGACAATTGGTCACTTTAGTGGCACCTAAGATTGTCAAATCCCTCTTCTTTACTCGATATTCCACTTATTTCTCAACCATTTTCAACCATTTTTGATTTCTTAGAGTTTGGGAAGTGTGGGGAATCATCCATTGAAGCTATGTAAGCTAGTCTATCAATCCTTGGTTTTCCCATTATTTTTTACATTAAATTCCATCTTTTTTCATTGAAAATTTATTAGAAATTTGGTCTTAAAATATTTAGATCTTAGGGGCTAATTTGGGACCCATGTTTTTCACCATTTGTTCTCAACTTCTAAGTATGCCTCCTTGTCTCTAAGGGACCTCGTGAGGAATTCAATTTTGGATTTTGTTAGGGAACCCCATGGGCCATTCTTGATCTGACTTCTGACTCGACCCTTTATAAAGCTATATGGGTCTTATTTTACTCGTATTGATGTATAGATTATAATATCGATAGAATGGTGGCATTTTTATGTTATGGAGAAAAGAAGCATGGTATCTGGATAATTTAAGAATCGCGGTTCGACATTGAGGTGGGCTTTGGTCTACTCTTCATTATGAAATGGTGTATAATATAAATTACATATTAGGTGGGTAGGTAGGACACATTTATGACCAGAATATCATGACTTAGCCTAATTTAGGAGTTTGGAGATATATAGATGAACCAACCCTTAAGATGAAATACTTGTTATATTTATTGAATCCTATTACCCTAGGCTATAAGCATATTAATCATAGTTTGATATTAAGGATCCTTTAGTATGTGGTTTTCTATTTGATTTGGTGGATTGGATCATAGTTCCCAGATTATAATTTTATCATTATGCTAGTTATACATCATTGGGCCCAAGGCCATAGTTACGTTACTAGTTGGACTCCAGGTGAGTATTCTATTATTTTAAAGGTTGTGGCTTTAATCTATAGCAGCTTAGATGCTTATGATTGTATTGTTCGGATACTAGTGATGGCATGCATAGATTATGATACATTCATACTCACTTAGTTGTATAGTTCCTACAAAAAATATAATTATACTACTCTTTTCTAAAAAGAGATTTATTCTCACTTTTCACTTTTAAAGTAAATTCTTTTATAATGGAATTAATTGATGATTTATGAGGTTTTTGAAAATATACTGAAATTGATTTCAGTCCATGATTTATCCACTCTTTTACCACTACTATTTACTTCGATCGAGAGAAATTTAGATCCTTTCTATCCTATGATACTTGTTATGCTATCAAGTAATAGATTTACAGACTTATACTCATTTAGTCCCTATTTGAGTTTGGAATCTTATTATATATACATCTCTCTGATACTGGATGGAGTAAATTAATGATGATTGGAAATTCTAGATCAAGATCATATAACTATATACAGATATTCCTAAATCCTCTAGAGGCCCCTTTGTATGTCAGCTATTATGCCAGAGAAGAAAGATCCTCGTAGGTCCTGCCTTCCTCGTAGGTCCTGCCTTTTTGAGTTGTTGAACTGGAGAAGGTGTAGACACCTAGTACATTATGGCTCCGGGATCAGATATGGTACTATGGATCTAATTTACATTTATTCATTCATATGCATTACCTATTACTAGTATATGTTTGGTGTTTATATCGATAAGCCTTATAGAGGGTTGCATAGGTATAGACTATTATTGTTGTTTTCTAAGTGTTGATTGACCCTTCTAGATTTTTGGGACCCTAGAAAGGTATTGTTTGTCCCCGCTAGCTAGTTACTTTATTATTATTATTATTATTATTATTATTATTATTATTATTATTATTATGGTTATTTTGTGGCAGGTGGAGTATGGATTAGTATCAAAAGTCGTCAGTATGTTTTTGAGCCCTTTACTTTACTATAGTAAATTACATCATAGATAATGTATTTCTAGTCAGCTATTTTGACTATAGTCCCTCATCATTCTAGCATTAGCTTCCTACTTGATTAGGATCCAATGGAGAGGTTAGGTTAAATCTTTTAGTTTGTTACCTTTGAGTTAGTCTCATATACCTATATATATATATATATATATATATTTATATATATATATATATTTATATATGGTATTACCATATATCCCTTTTATCCTTCTGTATTATTATATATCCTCTTTTCTCAGTTTGTTCGTATATTTGATAGTTATATATCATATAGTACTTTAGTTCCTGAATATTGTCAGAATAGGATTGTTTATCCTTATTGCCTCACTAGCTTTATCATGATTAGCTTCCTGGGTAGCTGCCTATACTTTTCATTCCTACGTTGCATGATACTTTATGCTTGCATTATCTATGGACCACGTTATCAGTTTCCTACTGAGTACCACGTATTTGGTACTCATACTACACTTCTGCAGCCTACAGATCATAATATGAGTTTTTTTCGTTGGTGTGTGTATCCTATGGAGCAGTTATGGATTGGCGATTTTGGATGAGCTCTTGATATTTGAAGCATTACTACTTTTTCTCTTATGGATTAGATTGATCTCTATGTGTTATTTAGAGATGGGTTGTACCTGCATATTTATTCATATTTTACTTTGTACTCTTATTATATTAGAAGCTCTTCTACTAACTTCATCAGGTCTTGGGGTTGTTTTATATATATTAGCCCCTTTATTATATTTATTCCTCTATTTCCTCTTGATAGTCTATTATGAGTGGTTCTGCACTGTGGATTGGCTTACCCGATGATGGGTTATAGTAGGTTCCATCATTACTTGAGAAATTGATCTGTGAAAAGAATAACATTAGGACACATACTTAAGAAAATTAGGTTATTTATATAATTCATGCTAGAGTTCCGGATAACCTCTGTTCATCGTTACTCATTATTAAAGCTTGAAGTATTATATACTAATAAGAATAATGTATAGGTCACCATTTTGTATTATAGATCTGTTACTTCTATGATCATATGTCCTTTATCTTAATATCTGATTCACATGAGCATCCTTACTTTTTTACTTGTTATTCTATTTATTTGCGTACTAGAACATTTTTTATATGTACTGCTATTCCTACATTTGAGGGTGCTGCAATTTAGTTTGAAAAATAGGATTAAATATGTTTGTTAGTAGACTAGCATACTAGGCACTCATTTTGTATTCAACAAAGTAGTTGGTGAGCTTCTTTCTTATTTAGAGCTATAAATTTTGTGTATTTCTTATTCATATTCATAGTTCAAGTTTGGATATGCCAGGATTCTGTCCCAACCATCTTCCATTGTATAGTTAAAATTATATTAGTGGCTTCATAGACAACGTAAAATTGTCAAACATAATTATAAGTTCATTGGTCTATATTTGTAATGTGTCCAATGGGCTAGTATTATATATATATACAGAGTCCCTTATTATAGTGTATGGGTTAGTAATTCTTTCGTTTAGCTAGGTCATTTGTATAGCACTTGCTCATATAGTTCATGTCCACCATATCTAGGCTTGGAATGTGACAATATATCATACTATTGCAATCCAAAGGTAGTTCTTTTTAATTCCTATATATTTCTATTTCCTTTTTCCTTCTTGTTCTATTTATGCATTTATTTTATATTTAATTTATAAATTTTTTTATATTCATATGTTTTTCCTTCAATTTTATCTTCATCTTCAATTTTTTAGATTTGGTTGAATAGATTTGTAAAGTTTTGTTCTTTGATTTAATTCTACGACTCAAAATCTAAGGAAAATAAAATTAGGGAAAAATTTGAAATAAAATCATACTTAAAATTGCAAAATCTAGATAAAACAACTCATACATCATATCAGCACTTCATTCCTCTAAACCTACTTCTACAATCGTCAGGGTATACTATTACAGTTGTTAAAATCTTCTTCAATCCTCAAATCTACTTAGTATTTTGTATATTGTTAAGGTTACTTTTCATATGTGGTGCATCTGAAAATTTTATTTTTAAGGATTCATAAAATTTTGATCTTGGTAGATATAATGTCAAAGAGGGGAAAGAAAAGATGGAGTTCTTATTTTATTTTATTTTGCTCACCTGGTGAAAGGTATAACAGGTAACACGGCTATTGATTGCTTTACTTCCTTAATTGTGCTTTTAAAGAGAATTGTCAATATTGAGTAAAAGGATCTATGATTCATGAAAAAAGAAATGGAAAAATATCAAAGTTGGGGTACTTGTAGTACTAGATTTATCATATTTGTGGAAATGCTATGTCATAGCATTCCTTAGTTATTTATTTTAACCTTATTAATTCTTTTATATTATTTTTAAGGTATACTATATGCTCCATATTTCTAGTTTTTATGTAGTCGAGTAGATTCTTTTTTATAAGTATTTTTATTAATCTTATTTGTTCCATATCTTTCCTCCAATATTCTAAGTAATCGTAATTTATCATTTTAGTCTGAGTAATACCAATCTGAATAATAATATCTACCATCAAAATCTATATTTTCTAACTCTTGTTCTATCCATTCAGTATTTAGTAACTCATCTTCAAAATCAAATACCTTTTCCCATATGAGTTTTCTTATATCTATTATTTCTATATCCTTAAGTATATACAAAATAAGTATCTTGATCCTATCTATCATTTCATCAGATAAGTAGTTAATCATTTTATTTCATATGATGCTTATTTCAAAATATCCTTTCAATCATATACATAACAAAATATGATCATCTTAGATCACTATGTACTAGATTATTCTTAGATAATTATGTTCCTCTGTCACTATTAGCATGGTATTTTTGGATACTTCTTCTCTAAACAGCGCCTCAACTCTGGCTACTATCCTTTCACGACTTCTCTGCCTTACTGGTTTCACCTTTAGGATGACATAGTTTTGAAAATTTTTCTCCTTTTCCTCTTTGCTAATAAACTTCGTAACATATTATCCTTCGAATAATTCTATTATATAGTAACTAACATGAACTTATTTTATTATATCATGATTGTCAGGAATTTATGAATTTAGCAATTCATAATTATAAATGAAAATACCTATAATTGTAGGTTTGATGATTCTGAGCTTTGATTTTCCATAGCTGATTATAAAACTAAATATCTTTATTGAATATTTGAGAGAATTTTGGTCGTGTACAAGGAGGCTTGCTTTTCGTGTATAAAGTCTTGCCTTAGATCTGCCGACTGGCTTACATTTATAATCTACAAAATAAAAATCCTAACACTATTCCTATTCTACACTTAAGGTGAAAAACTAATAATGGAACTTGCCAAAAAAGTCAAAAGCTCATAATGTTATACAATAATTTACGTCTAAAAACTATCTAATAATTCACATGTCACTTTCATAGATTTAATATCTTGTCTCCTTGTCTCTTGTCTTTATTTTTTCATTGGTCTGTCTTTCTTTCTGTTGCTTTCTATCTCATGTTGTCTATCTTCCAGCTGGCTTCTTTTCATTCTTATCTTCTTGGTTGATTTTTGTCTTTATCTTTCATTCTAGTTGGACTTCTGAGATAATATTATCTTTTCTGTTACATCTCGAACATTGATGATCTGGATATTTATGTCCTATTAATTTGCAATATCTTGTCAATAATTCTTTTGAAATAAATTCCTTCTTAATTGCTCTCGTAGTTGGTTTTCTTTTTGGATTGAGTAATGTCATTGTCCATTTTTGAACTTCTTTCATATCTGACTGTCATAGTTCCCTTGAATTTGAATAGATCATTAGCTGGTCTCGCGAATAATAACTCCATATAGGGTTTCCATTGAGATAATTATTTGCTAGCTCTTGAATAATCGTAGATATTTCAATAATTCATTTAGTATTTCTACCTTAGGTATTTCTGGATATCGTCCAATATGTTCTTGTATAATCATATCTTTGGTTAATTCAATTTTTACAACTTGTATAACTAGTTTAATTTCATCATATCATATCTCTACTGGGGAAGTATAAAACTTCATAAAAAATAGGTTTCCTTTGGTTATTTTTTTGTAGGTAAAAAATGCTCTATATATTTCAGGTATAGCTGATAATTCATTTCCGTCTTGGGTATACACGGTATTAAGTAGTCCGTAACTAAAAAAAGTTCTAACTAGGCTTGGATTGGTTTTTGGTCGTGCAATTAACTTGTTGTATCCTCGTAGTTTTTGGATTATATAGTCTGTGTTCGGTTCTTGAATATTTATAGCTTTGGGTTAAAGATTTAGGTAAGTTTGTATTTTATGGATATTTTCTATGTATGCTCGGGTTATATGGTTATAGGCTTTTTTTGTTTTGGTTCAAACTTTCTCGATATGTGGTAGTTTGTGGAGGTATGAATAAAGGGTCTTTTGGTATTTTTGGTATAAAGGGTTTGTCAAATATCTTGTTCAGATTTAATCCTTGTCTACTAACTCCTTTGCTTGTACCTATAGATATAGATTGATAAAGATTATACGTTTTATGGAGTGTCCCAACGTCTTCTTTTAGCTCTGAATTTTTGATGTCTTCCGATCGACATAGCTCTGCATTTTTATAGCCATATGGCTGACTTGTACCTTTAGACTTCAGTTTACCTTCATTAGTCTTTAGCTTTTCTACCTCATTGCCCATACTGTCTACTTTCAGTGAAAGCGTAGTTAGGGTTTTGAGTATCTCTTCTAATGTATCATTTTCTGTTATATCAGTCTGTGTAGCTTTGTCTTGATATGTAATCTGCAATAACACTCTTGTTAGTATTGATTATTTTAACTATAAATGTAAAATTCAATATATTTAATATCAATCTCCATATTTCTTTTGTTGTTACTAAATTTTGTATTTTCTTAGGTAGCTACCATCGTACCTGTGTATTAACTGTTCATACAATAAATTTGTTATATACAATATATGGTTCAAATGCTAATAAACACTTATATAATGAACATAATTCTTTTCTATTTATTTTCTATTTTATTTGTATTTCGTTAAACGTTCCTGAGTAATATCTACAATGATGTTCTATTTTCTTGTTTTCATATCTGTATTTGAGTACTCCTCCATAGCTACGCTTACTTGCATCTGCTTCAACTATATATACAAAATTTTTATTTTCACCTGGAAATTGTAATTTTGGTAGTTTTTTACAAAGTGTCTTTATTTTTTGCATTTGTTTTTTATATTCTTCACTATAGTTATATTCTACATCCTTTTTTAATTTCTTTTGTAATGGTTTTAAATTCTCTACTAGTTTTGGTAAATATTCCCTTATTTGATTTACTAATACTAAAAATGATTGTAATTTCTTTTTTGTATCTAATTTTTCTTTTGAATTTATTATTTTTGCACTATATGTTGTTGCATTTTTACTCCGTTTTATCTATTTGTATTCCTAAGAATTCTATCTGGGTTTTCATTATTTCTGCCTTTTTCTTATTAGGCTTATTCCTAAATTTTTTATTATATTTGTAAATTGTTCTAATAACTTTAGATGTTCATCTTTAGTTTTTGAATATAGTAATATATCGTCTATATACACTATACAGTTAGGTAGTTGTTTAAAATAATTATTCATAAAATGTTGATACCTACCTGGTGCATTTTTATATTCAAATAGTAACACATCCCATTCATAAAATCCTTGTGGCACTGTAAATTGAGTTAGCTTTTTAGATTCTTCTTCAAGTTTTAAATGGTAAAATCCTGATTTACAATCAAATTTGCTAAAATAGTTATATCCTTGTATTTGTCTTATTTTTAGTATTTTGTTTGGTATTGGGTAATTATATGTTATAGTTTTTGCATTTAAAATCCTATAGTCAATAACCATTCTACTTTTTCCTCTTTTTTGACTATGTTTATTTACTATAAATGCTGGGTTAGTGTGTTTGCTATTACTTTTTTGTATATATTGTTTTTCTAATAGTTCATTTATATGAATTTCAATTCCTTATAGATCGTCAAAATTATACGTTAGTGGTTTTTGAGTTATTATACTATCTTTCTTTATTAGGTCAATTTTTACAGTAGTTTTATGTTTTTTCCATCCTTTTGGTGGATCTTCACTATATAGTTGTTTTAATTTATTTTTGATTATTTCTACTTTATCTATTGAAAATATGGTCATTTCTTCCTTATTTATAGAGAATATAATTAATTCTATCGTGTCTTCAGTAGTTTTTATATTTTCTAATTTTGTTGTAATTTTTCACTTTCTTTTATCCAATCTGTTTTCTTTCTTATTTTATCAGTAACTCTTTTTGCTCTTACTTTTTGTTTGCATGGTGTTGTAAACCTCTAGTGTGTTTTAGTTATTATGCGTGGATATAGTTTATCTAAAAATGACATTCCTAAAAGCATATCTTTTGATGTTAGTTCGCAATTATAAATTTCTTCTATTATTAATATTTTATCCCATATTTGTATTTTTACATTTCTAGCTTTATATGTAATTAGACTCCCTTCATTATTAAATCCTTTAATTGCTATTGGTGTTCTTAACTTATCCCATTTACTTTCTGGTAAACAGTTATATGGGAGAATACTCACAAAAATACCTGAAGTTTGATTGAATTTTCAGTTGAGCATACTGAACTTTGCGGGGGTCCTATTACCCCACTAGACTTTTTTAAAGTAGAATTAATTCACCCCTAAAATTCTATATCTAGTTTTGGAGTAGAAAATATAATACACGCGCCATTCACTTATTGACACATGTATTTTTATTTAAAATTAATTTTTATTTACTTTCTTCTCCATTCTTCATCAATTTTCATCATTTTTTCACGAAAATCTTGACCACCATTGCCAAAATTTGCTTCGTTTGTCTGTGAAGCCTAAAAGAACTTGATCAATGTTGCTCCAACACATTAAGTATTTTTCAAATTGATTCGTCAAACACAAATAGCTACTCTTCGAAAACACTTCCAAAATAAATAAAATTTAAGAACTTGACCGAACACAGCTAATATCACAAGTTGTGTATGAACAATTCTAAAAGCATGCACAAACAACTTGTCATATGAGAGAAAGCAAATCATTTTCACTACGGCAACAATGAAGTTATTGGTACATTGAAAATCTAGAATATGAAGAACGTAACATAAATGACATTTAATTTCATTTCCTGAGCTTGTAGGCTACACTTGATTTCAACTTAGTATGTAGGCTACACTTAAAACTTGCTCAGTTCTCATGTTGAGCCTTCATCAGATATAATCTACTGAAGCTTTGTCCCCCATCTCTGCAAAATCCACATACAAAAGTTTATATCAAAAGAACATAACTTTTTGCATTTGTCTTCATTTTTATTTCAGAATAAACTTCTTGTTTTCGTCTCAAATCTATGTTGGTTTCTATTTTGATGGAATTGAAGAAGGTTAATTTTACAATTTTAATGGAATTATAAAAGACCTATTTGGTGTGTGTGTTGAAATAAGGTCAAATTGATGAAAATAAATTGGGTGTGTTGAAGATAACCCATTTGGGTACGTGTGTGTAATGAAATTGTGTTCAATTGCAATTCAACAATGGAGCAACTATGGTGCTTTGTTGAAGCCTCCATTGTTGAAGAGAAGAAAAAAGAAGAGAGAAGAGAAAGCAAATAAAAAAATAAATAAAAACTATAAATTTATTAAAATACAGAAAATTGAGGAGTTATGTGACAAAAAAAATTTTATAACGATTTTTTATACTCTCATGCGCTGAATGTGTGTGAATTACATGCACTTGTCCACGTAGGCAGATATATGCCATTAAAATACGAAAAAAAAGTTTAGGGGGGTAATAGGACCTCCGTAAAGTTCAGTATGCTCAACTGGAAATCCGGTCAAACTTCAGGTATTTTTGAGAGTTTTCTCCCCAGTTATATCTACATAAATTAGCTTCTGCTCTTGTATCTATCATTGGCGTATAAGATCTATTATAATATCATTCTATTATTATCTTCATAAGTACATATATTTTCATATTAAAGCTCTTTTTATTTACAATTTTTCTTTATTATACGTTATAGATAATTGGTTATGTTTTATATTGTATGATTTTACTTGTTCCAACCATTTTATTCCCAATATTATATCTGTTTTTTGTGTTTCTTCTTTTACTTCAAATTCAATTTTTATCTTTCTGACTCCTATTATAATTTCTTTTTCAGTTGTATTTTTAATAATTATTAGGTTTCTTGGAAAATCTGGACATTTATCATTATTTATTTTAATTTCTTCAGTTTTTACTAAGTATTTCATTATATAATTATCTTCTTGTCCTGTGTTTATTAGTTTAAATATTCTTTTTCATCTATTGATCCTATTTTATAATATTGAGTTAGGTTAGGTTTTGGAGTTATCTCATATGCTATTCTTTTTTATGTTTCTAGTTTTTCATAAGATATTCTCTTTGGTGTTTTTATTCTTTTATTTACTATTTCTAACTCTTCTTCTATATCTATATTCTGGTAGCTATAGTCATTATTATCTATGATTTTTACAAATTGCTCAAAAGGGCTTTCTATTTGAATTTTATTTATTTTATTTTTTCCAGTTATTTTATGCTTTGTTGTTAATACATATAAAATTTTACATCTTGCTGTAAATATTTTACTTCCTAGGGCCAATTCTATTCCTGATATTTTCTAATATAGTACTAATGACTTATCTATATTTTTATCTATTACTGATACTGAATAATTTGCACTTATTATAAATTTAAATTTTTGGTATATTAGATTCCCTCTTATAGCACTTATTATGCTTTTTCCTATAGGTTTTACAATCCTATTATCTGCTAAATATAGTTCTATTGGTGTATCTATTCCTTCTCTAAAACATGCTTTTATTAATATTTCTGTTCCTCCAAAGTGTACATATTTTATTGGGTCTTTACTTTTTATATCTTGTATTTCTTTATTAACTATTCTTTTTGTTACTAGTAGTATACTATCTTTTCCTTTTGCGTATCTACAATCTATTATATGTTCTTTTTGGCTTACTACGTAGTATTCTTATTTCCGTCTATTAAATATATTCCTTCTTGTTGGTATTTTAAATATTTTTTCTACACTTAAGTCTAATTCTTTTCCTTTTATTTCTTCAAATATATTACTATCAAATATAATTTTTTGCTCTATTTCTTCTTCATTTAAATATTCTTTCTTTTTTATTATTTGTATACTTTCTTTAGTCATTTAATTCATCTAATTCCCTATCTATTTCGTTATCTGTTTCATTTTCCGAGATTTCATATATTCTATCTTTACTTTATAATTCATATTCTATGTAATCTGTTTGCACATATTCTATATTTTATATCTTTATTTTTTATATTTGTTTCTTTTTTAGATCTTTGGGTACTTTACAATCTTTATCTAGGTGTCCTAATTTTCCACAATTACAACATTTACATTCTTTTATAAATTTTTTCTTTCCATATGGTCTTTTATGTAATATCTTTTTCTTGATTTTTTCTATTTATATTGGGATTTCTTATATTTATTATATTTCTTATATCTTTTTCTTTTCTTGTAGTATTTTTCTTTACATCCAAATTGGGGTGCTATTTTATCTTTGCAACATGCTAAATTTTTTTGTTAATGTTTTTTCCATCTATAAATCTTCCCTATATTTTTCACATATATTCCTATACCATTGTTGTAAAAATTTTATCCTTACTCCTAAAGTATCTACTATTTTTGTTTCATCCCAACTTTTTTTTTTTTATTTTTGAACTAAATGGTTCAGGTAGTTTGCTAAAATATAATCTCCTTATTTCCTTACTTTCTAGATCTTCTATTCTTTCTAAAATGTCTGTATATGTTTCACTATCTTCTGAATCATAATCATTTATTTTTTCAGTATCTATTTATTTATTTCTAATTTATTGGTCTTTAATTCTTCATTTTTTGTTTGTAATTTTTCTTTAAATTGGTTTATTTCATCTAGTAGTTTCTGTTCTTTATCCTTTTCGTTTCTCAGATAATATTTGCTTTAATTCCTTATATTTTTGGGATTGGTCTATTTTATTCATTGGCTATAAAAATGCAGAGCTATGTTGACCGGAAGACATAAAAAATCCAGAGCTAAAAGGAGACGTTGGGACACTCTATAAAACCCATAATCTTAATCAATCTATGTCTGCAGATACAAGCAAAGGAGTAAGTAGATAAGGATTAAATTTGAACAAGATATTTGACAAACCATTTATACCAAAAATACCAAAAGACCCTTTATTCATACCTCCACAAACTACCACAAATCGAGAAAGTTTGGACCAAGATAAAAAAGCCTAGAACCATATAACCCTAGCATACATAGAAAATATCCACAAAATCCAAACTTACCTAAACCAAGCACCGAACACTGACTATATAACCCAAAAACTACAAGGATACAACAAGTTAATTGCACTACCAAAAACCAATCCAAACCTATTAAAACCCCCCCCCCCCCCCCCCAACTTTGGTATCAGAGTTATGTTATTTAAAAATAGAGGAGTTGTATGTATTTATTTATTTAAGGAATGCATATTATGATAAAACTAAATTTAGAAATCTACCAAAATATTATAAATAATAATGAATAAAATAGACCAATCCCAAAAATATAAGGAACTAAAACAAATATTATCTGAGAAACGAAGAGAATTAAAAATAAGAAAAGAAAGACTACAGTATAATTTAATTGTTGGAGTATGTCAAAAATCAATAAAAGCACAAAAAAAAAAAGAAATATCATATTTGGAAGCTCTAATAGATAACCTAGAGTACATACATCAACATGACTTATATACAATTAAATAGATAAAATGAATAAAGAAGAATTCATAATAGATGAAAAAACATATAAAAATCATGAAGGATTAAAAATAAGAATAGTATTTTCTAATTTAGGAAGAAGATATAAGAAAATAGGTGAATATTTATATTTAATGTTAGAAAAGAAAGAATTAAAATTAGAAGATAAACTAACAACTATGGTAAGAATAGCAAAAGAAAATGAAGAAATAGATAGGAAAAAAGAAATAGAAAAAATAAAACAATAAACTACAGCTGAAATACGGAAAATAGAAGAAATAAAAAATAATAGGATTACTGAGTTAGAAAAAGAATTACAAATTCTTAAAGATCTTTATGAAAAAAGACAAAGAGAAAAAGACAAAAAGGATAAAGAAAAGAAACTACTAGATGAAATAAACCAATTTAAAGAAATATTACAAACAAAAAATGAAGAACTAAAGACCAATGAATTAGAAATAAATACAATAGATACTGAAAAAACAAATGATTATGATTCAAAAGATAGTGAAACATATACAGAAATTTTAGAAAGAATAGAAGATCTAGAAATTAAGGAAAAAGAAGAAGCAGTTAATAAAGAAAACATAGAAGAAATAAATACTCTTGCTAAAAATGATGACGAAAACATAATACCTAGTACATCAAAAATAAGAAAGCCAAAATATAATTACAAAAATAAGTATAAAAATGAATACAGATGGACACCAAAACAAATAGTGAATAAAAATTACAACTTCTTAGATTTAGACCTTGTAATAGATACAAATGAGACGATACAATTATGGGTAGGATATATATCAAAGCAATTACTAGATAATTGTCACGCCTCAAATCCTATTGGGGCAGACTGGCACCCGTAACCGAGGAGGCCCGGGAGAACCAGCTCATAACCTTATACTTCCCATGCATACCTCTATGACAACCCAAAATTCGGACAACATCATGTCATATATAAAAGAAAATAATCACCTATATAAGCTCGAGCACACATATATATATGTATATACAATACTTGGCCGTTGGAGCCATTACATCTATTAACAAAACACCACCTTGACTGTACATTAGGTCTACAAAACCTCTAGATAATACACAAAGTTTAACTAAGGTCGGGACACACCCTACCATATAACTTACTTCTATACAATACCAAAAGTGACTGGATATGACATGGAAAGCCCCGAAGCAAACTGGAACTCACCAAAAGCAGCTGGATATCCTGGCTCCTACTTGTGCAGTGTATGAGCTGAGGTACCTGTGCCTGCAGTATAAAATGCAGGTCCCCCGTGGGGGACGTCAGTACGAAATATGTATTGAGTATGTAAAGCTGTAGATAATTACATATGATATAGGAGCTCAATAAAAATCAGAAACAAGTGAATAAATCGTAATAGGAGTGGACCACACTTATTAGAACTCGTGACAACCTGTACATTGTATTTATTCAATCACTTTACCTTCGTTCTTATCATCTTTGTAATCATTACTGTACTATACTGTGACCATTAGGCTGTCCACAGTACATATCAGCTGGGATCGACCCATGATAGGCTTATGCCCCTGGAATACCACCCATAAACACATAAATAGGGATCGACCCATGATAGGCTTATGCCTCTGGGATACCACCCGATAAGAGAGAACTTTCATCACTTAGTTCAATTAATCTTTGATATTGTTATTTCGGTCGCCACCGTATTTTTGGTACTTTGAAACAATGATACATCAATAAGAGACATATAAATAGACCATCAATATAATAACGATGAAGTAAGAACTCATTGGCACATCAATGAAGTGTTTTGGAGTCATCAATGCCATAACAATGAAGTAGAACTTATTGGTATATCAATGAAACATTTTGGAATCATTAATAGCACATGGATCTTGTTTGAGTAACCGGATACCTTCTGACATTCATTAGTGCAATAAACATGTAAGATTTGGAAAACAAGCACATATTGGAATGTCTTGACATCTTGTAGGGTGGAAACAAGTTCATTGGTAACGTAGGACATCATACAAAACCATTTTGGATCACATGTTAATGAATAACTTTGGAAACTTTCTTAATAGAACAATTGTTCACTTTCATGCCAAAGATATGGTATAGAGTATGCTTTACATACCTGACTGTCAACCTTCAATACTAGTCCTAAATGGACATCCCATCTTTTCGGATTACTTATCTACAATGAACATATATAGCAATCTAGTATTAGCAACCAAACGTCACAATTCAATTATTTGAATTCACCAAACTAGTGGTTAAGTAATAAGCCTTAATTACACCATAAAGGGTGTCACTTTAACCCTCTTATACTCCAATTACATTCACTTGCCATGCATATTCATACAACATCCTCCAATATTAAGTTTGGATTCATTTATCCTTCCAACCAATCCATTAAACCAAATTAAGCCATAGACATAAATAATCATCAATTCAAAAGTATATCACCATATCCACCTTCCATAACTCAATTTCCATATCCACCTTACATAACTCAATTACCATATCCACCTTCCACAATTCAATACAACCAAACCATGCAAAATAGTCCATAACCCTATTTCCATCACCTTTCAATAACAACCAATACATAGAATCCTCTATCACACATATACATATGGAAAAGAATAAAAGAAAACAATTTTCATACCTTAGAATTCACCTCTTGATTATGCAATCCTGTTTCCACAAATAATAGGTGCCGTTCGAAGCTCTCGAGATGACAAATGTAGTTATCGAATTACTTCGGAATTTTTACGGTTGAATCAAAAGTAATTTAAAGGTCAAATTTGGCTAGAGTTTGTTCTTTCTCAATGATTGATGATGAAAATGAGTTTTTGAACTCATATACATGTATATATACACATATTCCCGTCCATAATATAATAGGAAATGACCAAAATGCCTTTAAAACTTAAATAATGTCAAATCTGTCCTTTGGTGGACTATTTTTATAAGCTAAAGTAGATCGACCATAATTCTTTGCTCCGATATCGGATTTGGGTGAAATTGGTATCGTTGGAAGGATAATTCAAAGAGCTTTAATTACATATAAAGTAGGCCACCCAGTTCATCCTGTACAAGGAGTTATGGTCGTTTGAAGTTGACCCTAAAAATCTGTTTTGATAGGCTGAAGTAAAACGAGTATAACTCCTAGTTCATTATATTAAGGGAGCTATGATCATTCGAATTTGACCCAAAAATTCGGTTAGCCTCAGTAGTTTGTGTGCAGGAAATTTTCCTGCACATTTACTATTTCCAAATATCCCAGCCACCGTTTTATAATTTCTAACGTGCTCGATTATATCCGAAACCTATTCGTTTTTGGAAATCTTTATATCGTTGGAAAGCTTATTCAATAACCTTCGCATGGAACCATCGACGAGCAAATTCCGGTATAAATAAAATAAAAAAAATTAATTTTATATAAATAAGACCAATACACGTACTTGAATACACCAATACACGAACTTGAATACGGGGTGTTACAATAATAGCATAGACACAATAAATACACTAGAATATATAGAAAGAACACTAATATGAATAGTAAAATTATGACTATCAAATTTAACTGAAGAAAGTAAAAAACACTAAGATCGGACAAAAATACAGAAGGAACAACTAAAGAAGAAACAAATAAAGCATCACCCATAGAAATATTAAAAAAATATGAAACGACTATAAGAAATGGATTTAGAAGTATAGAAACAGAAGAAGAAGGACAAAATATTGAAAAGGATACAAATAAAAATTTAATGTTATAATTAGCAATATGTAATATGTGCTACAGAGATAAATATACATGTGCATTCAAAGAATATTATTATAAGGGAAAATATAATATCGAAGAAAGTAAGGAAATAAGGAGATTATATTTTAGCAAACTACCTGAACCATTTAGTTCAAAAATAATAAAAAGTTGGGATGAAGCAAAAATAGTAGATACTCTAGGAGCAAGGATAAAATTTTTACAACAATGGTATAGGAATATATGTGAAAAATACAGGGAAGAATTAAAAATGGAAAAAACATTAATAAAGAATTTAGCATGTTGCAAAGATAAAATAGCACCCTAATTTGGATGTGAAGAAAAATACTACAAGAAAAGAAAAAGACATAACAAATATAATAAATATAAGAAATCCCAATATAAATATAAAAAACCAAGAAAAAGATATTATGTAAAAGACTATAAACATAAAAGACCATATAGAAAGAAGAAATCTACAAAAGAATATAAATGTTATAATTGTGGAAAATTAGGACACCTAGCTAAAGATTGTAAAGTACCCAAGAATCCAAAAAAGAAACAAATATCAGAAATAAAGATAGAAAAAACAGAATATATGCAAATAGATTATATAGATTATGAATTAGAAAGTAAAGATAGTATATATGAAATCTCGAAAAATGAAACAGATAATGAAATAGATAGCGAATTGGATGAATTAAATGACTGAACAAAGTATACAAATAACAAAAAAAGAAAGAATATTTAAATGAAGAAGAAATAGACCAAAAAATTATATTTGATAGTAATATATTTGAAGAAATAAAAGGAAAAGAATTAGACCTAAGGGTAGAAAAATTATTTTAAATACCAACAATAAGGAATATATTTAGTAGAAGGAAAGAAGAATACTACGTAGTAAGCCAAAAAGAATATATAATAGATTGTAGATACGCGAAAGGAAAAGCTAGTATACCACTAGTAACAAAAAATAGTTAATAAAAAAATACAAGATATAAAAAGTAAAGACCCAATAAAATACGTACACCTTGGAGGAACAGAAATATTAACAAAATCATGTTTTAGAGAAGGAATAGATACACCAATAGAACTATATTTAGTAGACGATAGGATCGTTAAACCTATAGAAAAAAGCATAGTAAGTGTTATAAGAGGGAATCTAATATACCAAAAATTTAAATTTATAATAAGTGAAAATTATTCAGTACCAATAACAGATAAAAATATAGATAAGTCATTAGTACTATATTGAAAAATATCAGGAATAGAATTAACCCCATGAAGTAAAATATTTACAGCAAGATGTAAAAATTTATATGTATTAACAACAAAGCATAAAATAACTGGAAAAAATAAAATAAATAAAATACAAATAGAAAGCCATTTTGAGCAATTTGTAAAAATCATAGATAATAATGATTATAGCTACCAGAATATAGATATAGAAGAAGATTTAGAAATAGTAAATGAGAGAATAAGAACACCTAAGAGAATATCTTCTGAAAAACCAGAACCATAAAAAAGAATAACATATGAGATAACTCCAAAACCTAACCTAACCCAATATTATATAATAAGAACAATAGATAAAAAAGAATATTTAATACTAATAAACACCGAACAAGAAGATAATTATATAATGAAATACCTAGTAAGAACTGAATAAATTAAAACAAATAATGATAAATGTCCAGATTTGCCAAGAAACCTAATAATTATTAAAAATACGACTGAAAAAGAAATTATAATGGGAGTCAGAAAGATAAAAATTGAATTAGAAGTAAAAGAAGAAACACAAAAAACAGATATAATATTAGGAATAAAATGGTTGGAACAAGTAAAACCATACAATATAGAACATACCCAATTAACCATAACGTATAAAAAAGAAAAATTGTTAATAAAAAGATCTTTAATAAGAAAATATACGTACTCATGAAGATAATAGTAGAAGGATATTATAATAGATATTATACGCCAATGATAGATACAGGAGTAGAAGCCAATTTATGTAGATATAACTGTTTACCAGAAAGTAAATGGGATAAGTTAAAAACACCAATAGTAGTTAAAGGATTTAATAATGAAGGAAGTCTAATTACATAAAAAGCTAGAAATGTAAAAATACAAATATGGGATAAAATATTAATAATAGAAAAATTTATAATTATGAACTAACATCAAAAGATATACTTTTAGGAATGTCATTTTTAGATAAACTATATCCACACATAATAACTAAAACACACTGGTGGTTTACAACACCATGCAAACAAAAAGTAAAAGCAAAAAGAGTTACTAATAAAATAAGAAAGAAAACAGATTGGATAAAAGGAAGTGAAAAAATTACACAAAAATTAGAAAATATAAAAACTACTGAAAACACAATAGAATTAATTATATTCTCTATAAATAAGGAAGAAATGACCATATTTTCAATAGATAAAGCAGAACTAATAAAAAATAAATTAAAACAACTATATAGTGAAGATCCACTAAAAGGATGGGAAAAATATAAAACTAGTATAAAAATTGAGCTAATAAATAAAGCTATTATAATAACTCAAAAATCACTAACGTATAATTTTGACGATCTAAAAGAATTTGAAATGCATATAAATGAACTATTAGAAAAACAATATATACAAAAAAAAAAGTAATAGCAAACACATTAGCCCAGCATTTATAGTAAATGAACAGAGTGAACAAAAAAGACGAAAAAGTAGAATGGTTATTGACTATAGGACTTTAAATGCAAAAAATATAACATATAATTACCCAATACCAAACAAAATACTAAAAATAAGACAAATACAAGGATATAATTATTTTAGCAAATTTAATTGTAAATCAGGATTTTACCATTTAAAACTAGAAGAAGAATCTAGAAAGCTAACTGCATTTACAGTGCCACAAGGATTTTATGAATGGAATGTGTTAGCATTTGGATATAAAAATGCACCAGGTAGGTATCAACATTTTATGGATAATTATTTTAAACAACTACCTAACTGTATAGTGTATATAGACTATATATTACAATATTCGAAAACTAAAGATGAACACCTAAAGTTATTAGAACAATTTACAAATATAATAGAAAATTCATGATTAAGCCTGAAATACCCTGAATTTTCTTCCTAGCTAATTTCTTCCCAAGAATACCTAGTATTAGCTTTTAAAATTAATGATGATTATTCCATGATACATTTTCAAGATTTTCACCTTTTTTCATATGGAAAATTCAATAAGATTTTCATCGATATAAAATTCATCCAAATATGACACCCGGGCAAAGAGTTAGAGCCTTTTTAGAGAGACAGTATATCACCTGAGCCTCCAGCGTGTCGCGGAGATAGCTCAAATGACAATTGTCAATTTTCAGTGTTGCTCAACGATAGAGGCACATCGCGCCAAACTTTCAGGTTGCAGACAAGGTGGCAATGCGATAGCTCCGCGTCGCGCCCCTGTGCAATTTCCCATTTGTCACTTTTCAGTGACTTGGCGCGATAGTGGCGCGTCGCGCCAAGGATGAAATCGGGAAATTTTTTCAAAAATTAAAGACGTATCTTAGGGTTAAAAAGGTCAATTTCCTTACGATATATAAGCATTATAACACGAGATTTGGCCATAATTCAATAACCTATACTTAATTACTCTTAAAAACTCTCAAGAACAAGCCCTGGTTTCATAGAAGGTTCAATTTCAAGGGAATTCATCATCAAATTTCAAGAATCTCTCCGTCAATCTTTACGAAATCACAAACTAAGGTATGCCTAGTGTTTATCCACGGATCCCTTTCATTCGTGGAGTCCAAGAATCTTATTTTAGATAACCTATTGTGATTTTGTTTTTGTGATTTGATCATGTTCATGTTAATAGTTGTTATTTATGTTTCAAGATGGTGTCTTGATGACTTTCCATGAAGTATGTGAGTTTATTGATTGAAAACCTATGAGTTTGGGTAGTTTTAGATTCTTAAATTAATGATTTCACCTATGCTATAAAGTGTGCATGTAAGGTGTTTGATAAAATGCCTAGAATGATAGAATCATATTCCTTATGACTCAATAGTATCTAAATGACAAGTCCATGATAACCCTTATGATGCAACACAATTTTCATGCTCTTGTTGTGTATTGACTTTTGTGTTATGCAACATTCATGATATTGAAATCATGCAAGTATGTACATGTTATATGCATTCCCTTCCATGATCAAGACTATGATAACCATGTGAAGCATGAAATCCCTTATTTATGGCATTATGAATTATGAACTCTATTCCTATGATCAAGAAGTATTATGGATTGTTGGTGTTGGTCATGTATTCAGAAATGTCATGCCTTGTCAGTTTACTTCTATCGAGTCCTGGGGGTACTTATACCCGAAAAATATAGTTGTGTGCCTAGAGCCATGTTATGTTTTCATGATACTCTCAGTTAAGCCATGTTTCATAGAATTCAGTCAGTCATGTGACTCAGAAAATCTCAGAAATCTCATGAACTCAGTACTCAGTAAGATCAATAATCTTATGAACTCAGTCAGTTATCAGATATCAATAGTATTCTGTCAGTCGATGGAATTCAGTAAACTCAATCCATGTACAGTCAGTCAATCATATTCAGCCTCTTTAGATAGGAGTAAAAATTAGCATCGAGTGAACCCAAGGGTATAAACACACACTATCAGATGAGGGTGTGATTCTTAGTAGTCATTCTTGTATTCCTGAACTATGTAGCCAGCATAGGTTGAGACATCAACACTGTTAGATGAGGGTTAATGAGGTGGATAAACACTGTCAGATGAGGGCCCCACCATTTTCTTTTGGGGACATTATCAGATGAGGGAACCTATAATTATCCTTACCAGTGGTGCAGTATTGATACCCTTCCAATCAGGGAACAGATTGGACCCCAGCTCAGCTGTTCTAGCGCATTTGGTGCATGTCGGTTAAATAACTGTTCCCACAGTTTCAGTATCAGTCTCAGTAAAAAATCTCAGATAGTTCTTCAGATTTTAGGACTGGCAAATATATTAAACTCAGTCACAGTATGAAACTCAGATAGTTCCATCAGATTTAGTACTGTCAGACACAGTCACTCATGTTATCAGTTATTTTTGTTATCAAAACTCCAGTATCAGTCATGCTAGATATCAGTAAATTCTTGACATTAGTATATAGATTTAGTTATTATGTTCTCACGATCTTAGTTACTATGTATTCATGTGTGCACTCTCACATTCATATTAGTCATTCAATTATCATTCATGCATGTAAGCCCTATGTATTCATCCTACCTCATACGTATACTCAATACATTCTTTTGTACTGACGTATTTTCTCTATGGTGTTTTTTTTATGTTACACCATAGGTTCAAAGACAGGACTCCCAGATTAGCAGCAACTGTAGCATTTCAGGGTTCAGAGTTTTAGTAGTGAGTCCTCATCTTCGAGGACGTAATATTGTTTTACCATATCAGTTCAGTTTTTAGTTGATGGAGTTAGTTGGGGACATATCCCATCAACTCCTTAGTCAGAAAGTTAGAGGCTTTTGGACGACTACAGTATTTTTCATGTTTTTTAGACTTCAGTATTTTAGTTTTGTTTTGGTATCGAGATACCACTCTATGTCAGACGTAATTATTATTATTCAGTTATGTTCATTATTGAACCTTACGGCCTCTCAGTGCATGTTTTCATATTTTTATGTCATATTATGCATTGTACAGGTATAGAAATCAGTCAAGGGTTAGATTGTGGTCCTTTGGGGTCATGAGCACCGTGTAGCATTCCAATTCAGATAATCGGGGCATTAAAAAGATGGTATTAGAGTCTAATGTTCAATAGAGTCCTAGGAAGTCTGAAAGCCACATCTAGTAGAGTTTTGTACATGGATGCGTTACGCGCCACATTTATGTGCAGAAGGATATGAGATGTTTTAAGAAACAGTTTCCCTTGTTTCAGTATCCATGTTGTGCCTGTGAGCATAATCACAAGTCAATCTCTCAGTCTAATCCGTTTCTCCTCTTAATTTTAGAACATATCTCCAAAGAGAAGAAACCAGTCAGCTCTTCAGCCCGAATATCCTTTGGGCGAGCATGTTACTTATGCAGAATTCAGAACCGCATTTACCACTCTTGCTCAATCAGTAGCTTCCCATAATAAGCGGCCAACAATTATTCTGTCCAACCTAGTGGCCAACTCAGCCGTAGCTAGGATTGAGGACGTCACCCGAATGAATCCTTCAACGTTCCTCGGGTCTAAGGTAGATGAAGACCCTTAGAAATTCATTAATCAGGTCCAAAAGGTGACAGATATTATAGGGGTGACTACTATTGAGAGTGCTAAGTTAGCCATATACCAGTTACAAGATGTGGCTCATACTTGGTACAAGCAGTGAAAGTTCGAAAGGGTAGATGGTGCAGGTCCTATAGAGTTGGAGGAGTTTGTCACGACTTTCTTAGACAGGTTCTTTCCCCAGGAGCTGAGGGAGGCAAAGATTCTAGAGTTCATAAACCTCAGGTAGGGCAATATAATGGTGAAAGAGTATTCTCTCAGGTTTACTCAATTAGCCAGAAATGCCCCTCATGTGGTTGCAGACAACAGAGCTAAGATGAGCAATTTTGCTTCAGGGATAAATGATAGCGTAGTTAACGAGTGTAGATCTGCCATGCTAAATAGTGACATGAATTTATCTTGACTCATGACTCATGCTCAGCAGATAGAGAAGCAGAAAATTAAGCAGACCGAAAAGCAGAATAAGAAATCTAGGATAGATAGCTTCAATTTTAGACAACCTAAATCAGAAGAAGGAAATCGTTCCCAACTTCATCCTACATCATCAGTTCCAGCTCCTTCTACAGCCAGTGCTCCAGTTCCTAAGTTTAGAGAGGGTAACAAAGATAGAGCGCCAGGCTGTAAGTCTCAAGGTAGTGTCAGCAATACCCAAACTAATCCCCTATGTCAGACTTGTGGTAAGAACCACAAAGGTGCTTGCAGAGCTGGTAGAAAAGTCTATTTCGGTTGTGGCAAGCCAGGTTATAGAGTCAGAGATTGTCCCTAGTCGGTTTATCAGGGTCAGTAGAATCGTTCTGCAACTCAGTTCGGTCGCCCGAACCAGTAGGGTGCCACTTCCAGTGCTACCAGTGGGCAAAGCCCAAATCGTCTCTATGCTCTTTAGACCCGACAGGATCAGGAAAATTCTACTGATGTTGTTACTGGTATGTTACAGATTTTCATGTTTACGTTTATGCTTTACTAGATCCAGGTGCATCCTTGTTTTTTGTTACTCCTTATATAGCTGGCGATTTTGGAGTTAGTCCCGAAATTCTAGTAGAGCCCTTTTCAGTCTCTACCCCAGTGGGTAAAACCATCATAGCTCGATGGGTATATAGGAACTGCCTGGTTATGATATTTCAAAACGTCACGTCAGCAAATTTAGTCGAGTTAGAGATGACTGATTTTGATGTCATTCTCGACATGGATTGGCTCCATTCCTGCTTTTCCATAGTCAACTGCAAAAATAAAATAGTTCAGTTTTAGTTTCCGAATAAACCCATCCTAGAGTGGAAGGGTAATACTTTCGCGTTCAGAGGTCAGCTTGTTTCCTACCTTCGGGCAAAGAAAATGATATCTAAGGGATGTGTTTATCATCTCGTGCATATTAAGCATTCTAGTTCTAAATCTCCCAGTCTTAAATCAGTCCTAGTAGTTAATGAGTATTCAGATGTTTTTCCCAAAGATCTTCCAGGCATTCCTCCCAAAAGGAAAATAGACTTCAGCCTAGACCTTCTTCCAGGTACTCAGCCTATCTCTATTCTGCCATACAGAATTACACCAGCAGAACTCTAGGAACTGAAAGAATAGTTGAAAGATCTCTTAGATAAGGGATTCATCAGATCCAACATTTCTCCGTGGGAAGCACCAGTATTTTTTGTGTGCAAGAAAGATGGTTCCCTCAGAATGTGCATTGATTACCGTCAACTTCCCAAAATCGATGACTTATTTGACAAACTTCAGGGTACTAGTTATTTCTATAAGACAGACCTCAGATCAGGCTACTATCAACTCAGATTTAGAGAATGTGACATTCTGAAGATAGCTTTCCGTACTCGGTATGGTCACTTCAAATTTCTAGTCATGTCCTTTGGTCTTACTAATGCCCCAACAGCTTTCATGGACTTGCTGAACCGTGTGTTCAAGAAGTACTTGGACATGTTTGTCATAGTCTTTATAGATGATATTCTGGTCTATTCCTGCACAGATCATGATCATGCAGACCATCTCAGAATAGTACTTTAGACTCTCATAGATCATCAGTTATTCGTCAAATTTAGTAAGTGGGAATTTTGACTAAGGTCAGTAGCGTTCCTTAGTCATATCATTTTTGGTGATGGCATTAGAGTAAATCCTCAGAAGACCAAAGCGGTAAGAAACTGGCCTCACCCTGTCTCTCCATCAGATATCAGGAGTTTCTTAGGCTTAGTTAGCTATTACAGATGGTTTGTTGAAGGATTTTTGTCTATTGCATCCCTTATGTCTAGATTGACTCAAAAAAAAAGACAAGTTCTAGTGGTCAAATCCTTGCGAGAAGAGTTTTCAGGAACTGAAGACTCGACTCACCTCAGCTCCAGTTCTATCTCTTCCAGATGGTTCAGATGGGTTCATAGTGTATTGTGATGCATCTAGAGTAGGTTTGGGTTGTGTCTTCATGCAGCATGGTAAGGTCATAGCCTATGCCTCCAGACAGTTAAAGCCCCATGAGAAGAATTATCCTACACATAATCTTGAGTTAGCAGCCGTAGTATTTACCTTAAAGATTTTGAGGCATTATCTCCACGGAGTTCATGTAGATGTCTTCTCGAATCATAAGAGTATTCAATATGTCTTTTCTCAGAAAGATCTCAATATTCTTCAGATAAGGTGGTTAGAGCTCTTGAAAAATTATGACATGAGCGTCCTTTATCATCCGGTCAAGGCTAATGTAGTGACTGACGCTCTCAATAGACTGTCCATGGGTAGTGTTTCTCATATTGAGGATAGTAAGAATGAGTTAGTTCAGGAAGTTCATCAGCTTGTCAGACTAGGCATTCGCTTAGTCGATTCTTCAGAGGCCAGTGTATGTGTTCAGAGTAGTTTAGAATCATCTCTAGTTTCAGAGGTAAAATAAAAGCAAGACAGGGATCCTAGCCTTGTCAAGCTAAAAGAGTCAGTTCAGAATCAGAAAGTAGAGGTTTTCTCCCAAGGGGGAGATAGTATTCTTCATTGTTAGAGTCGTCTGTGTGTTTCAGGTGTAGATGACTTGAGGCAGCAAATTCTTGCAGAAGCGCATTGTGCATGATACTCTATTTATCCAGGGTCCACTAAGATGTATCGCGATTTGTGGAAGATCTATTGGTGGTGTAGGATGAAGAGAGATATTGCAGAGTTTATGGCTAAGTGTTCTACATGTCAGCAAGTTAAGATAGAGCATCAGAAGCCTAGTGGTCTGTGCAGGAGTTCATTATTTCTACTTAGAAGTGGGAAGAAGTAAACATGGACTTCGTGATGGGTTTGCCTCAAACTCGTCATCATCATGATTTAGTTTGGGTCATAGTAGATCGAATAACCAAGTCAGCTCATTTTCTTCCAGTTCATACCTTTTATTCAGTCGAGGATTATGCCAAAATCTATATCAGGAAGTCGGTCAAATTACATGGTATTCCATTATCTATCATCTCAGACAGAGGTACCTAGTTCACCTCTCACTTCTGGAAAGCATTCTAAAAGATTCTTGGTACCCAAGTTCATCTCAGTACAGCCTTTTATCCTCAGAAAGATGGTCAAGAAGAAAGGACCATTCATACTTTAGAAGATATGCTAAGGGCGTGTGTAATTGATTTCAAGGGTTGTTGGGATGACCACTTGCCTTTGATTGAGTTTGTATACAACAATACCTATCTATCTAGTATTCAGATGGCTCCATTCAAAGCTCTCTATGGTAAGAGATGTAGATCTCCAATCGGTTGGTTTGAAGTTTGTGAGGCCTCAGTCATAGGGCCTGACTTAGTGTTTGATGCCTTAGAGAAAGTCCAGTTGATCAAATAAAGACTCCGAGCTGCTCAGAGCCACCAAAAGTTTATGCATATGTGCATAGAAAGGATCTTGAGTTTGAGATCAGTGATTATGTCTATGTAAATATCTCTCCCATAAAGAGAGTGAAGAGGTTCGGCAAGAAGGGAAAGCTCAGTCCTTGATATGTCGGACCCTTTAAGATCCTCAGTTGCTTCAGCAAGGTATCTTATGAGCTCGATTTGCCTTCAGATCTAGCCTTAGTTTATCTAGTCTTTCATATCTCTTTTCTCAAGAAGTGCGTAGGTGACCCATAAGTTGTAGTCCCTATTTAGAGCATTGTTGTTCAGAGCAGCCTCTCTTATGAAGAGATTCCAGTCGAAATCTTAAATTATCAGACTCGTAGACTGAGGAATAAAGAAGTCCCTCCAGTCGAAAGTTCTTTGGAAAAATCAGTCTGTCGAGGGAGCTACTTGGGAAACAAAAACAGACATG
>NC_061113.1:164045512-164075785 GCF_002878395.1 Capsicum annuum
AGGGAATTCTCTGATCTATGACCCCGAAAGAAAGATAGTCTTTTTTTCGATTCCGCGCATTGGAACTGAAAAGGGCTATTCATAAACAGTCTTCCTTGCTTTTTACCTCTTATCTTATTGTAGGAGATAATCGGAGAGAGAAAATCCTATCAATTCCTTTTAAATAAGGCTACGCTCCTTCAAGCCTTTGAAAGTATTGAAAATAGAATCTTTGTTTTCAGGAGGGTTTCTTCTCCACCAACAACCAAGACGCATAAAAGCGGTTTCCAGCGCTGCTGGGCAGAAAGACATGATGGCATGAAACTCGATTACGTACGCTGATTGTTCGTCCACTTCAAATGCTCAAAACAGACCATTTTCCATGTGAAATGACAGGGATTGGTTTGGTTACTTAATGAATCTCAACCGATGAAGCGAGATAGGTTTGAGGGGAATCAGAAAGGGACCTCTCACTCAATTCAATAACATGTTCTAGGGCATCTTTTTCTAATAATAATGTTCGTACTTGACCAAGCTTTTTGGACGTTCCATGATTAAACCGACTAGCAGCACTTTCGAGATGCCACCTTGAAATATAAAAAAAGTGTTTTTAATTCCATTTGACTCGGGGTGTCAGGGACCCTCCAATAGAAACCTCATCTTTTTTGTGGTCGATAAGTTCTCCCTCAGTGCCCTACTATTCATAAAAAATACTGATTGTTGAGAGACTGCTTTATGAAAGCCCGGTGAGGCCTCAACCAACAGCCTTGCTTCGTTCTGCGGTGGTTTTTAAGCTAGCACCCGTTTCAGCATATCATCTCGCTCGATTCTAAAAAAAAAAAAGAGACGCAGTTTTTGATTATCCAGTTCTATATCAAAAACGAGCAATTGATCCCACAAAAGCAATGCTGGCTTTGTTGCGGGTTTAACTGGAATTGTAAGAAGTGAGGTAAATTGCCTTTCTCCCCACCCCATATGCCTTCTCTGCTTATGCCACTGGTGATGAACTCACTATGGCTATTCAACGTCAAACTCAGAGTTTTTCTTACTACATAGGCATCTAAACGAAGCCCCAGTCTTTTTTTGTCAAACCCCAACCCCCTTATTAGTAGCCGAAGTAAAGGCCAGCATGAGATCAAAGTCACTTGCCGTCCGTTCTCTCTCTGTTCAACAAAGGCCATCGATATTCCTTTACTTCTCACGTTTAGAATTTTATGAGCCCTTCGATTGTATCCCATAATAAAATCTCTCTGATAAACATCTTGTCGATGATTCGATTTTCACATAATATTTAGAATCTTCGTGTGCGCTTTTCACCTGGCTTCTTTGTGTAAAGAACCTAACTCATCTGAAGTTAAGAAAAATGAACCATTTAACCTTTTAACTAGTGTATGCTAAGTAGTGGCAATAAGAATCTGAACTTTCTTTAATTTGAACCAGAACTTGAATAGGAAAACAAGTGGACACACCCACAACGAAAACCATCTCGAAACCAGCGAGTTGCCTAAAACCTCCCTTGTTGTCTTTCTTGCTTTCGGATAAGAAAGACTAGTCACTTTAACCTACTTCCTAGCTTTAGTTGTCTTAAGGCCTGTCTTTCTTTCAGAACCTTGTTACTTTGTTGCTGTCTTTTCGCCTGAGGCTTTCGGACAAGACTACTTACTCCAGTAGGTTAGTAAGCTACCTCTTCCGCTTTCAGGCAAGGGTAGCTCTGAAGGGAGAGTTGAGCGGAACCAGGCATAAGGAGCAAGAATCGCTATTGATAGTTCCCCTGCTAGGGGAACGTCAGGAGGGGGACATGCTCTATGTCTACTAATTCTGTTTAGGAGGCCCTTGTTTGAGTGAGAGCTTCTAGAATGCCATTCATTTCGCAATAAGAAAGTTTTCCACATAGAGGTTGAAGCTACTTAAAGCGAGAGTGCATCCAAAAATTCGAGAAGAGTGCTCGGCCTTGGTTGAAACAATTATAGGTGTCAATGGACCGATTTCACTAGCAGAGCACTTTCTCCAATGTGCACAAACAGAGATTCCACTTTCAATGATGGACACCGGCCCTTGTGTTAAAGTAGCATCGAGTTTCGCTTGGAAACCGGCAAGTTTTGAGTTTCCAAATAAGTGGTACCCTTTCTTTACTTTAGAGTCCGGTAGGTCAATTAAGTTGCCTAAATCTCTTCCTTATCTGCTGCTCTGTAGCTGCCTTCCTCGCTTAGTCTTCGGCTTTCAGAGTTATGAACTAACCTCTTCCTTTTACAGCCAGACAACTGGCAGATAAGCTGGGCATCTAAAGAACATAAGATCCGAGTTGCCGCCAGGCATAAAATTCATATTGTCAACTAAGGAAATTGGCACAACCAGGTATCTTAAACATTGATAAGGGAAGAATCAGGCTTTCATTAGGATGATATTCCTTTCATCCGAATGGCAAGGCTTTCTAGTTTCCTGAAGTATACTCGCATCTGTCTATCTATGTCATAATTGCTTGGAAGGAAGGTCTCAGATGTACCTTCGGCATGTATGAGATTTTCTTTCCTCTATCTATGTCATACTTGGGATTCACTGATAGCTAATTCCAAGTAGATCCTCCCTCCCCCTCGCTCCACTTCGTTTCGCTCATTTTCTCTTTTCTTCTGCCTGCAAAAAAAGTTCTGAGATTGGTTTTGTGTGCGTTAGTGATCATCAAACCTGTGACATAGATAATATTGGAGTTCATGCAGTTGGAATGCCTGAGACCACTTTTAGCCTTGCTGCTCTTGCTTCTCTGGCTACTGCTCCGGCTAAGGCTTTCTTTCCGCTTTGACTTGCCTTCCTTATCTTTCAATCTAGACTTGCATGTGTTCCATAACTATTTTGAGTGATTGCTACTATCTAGCTTGAGTTAGGCAAGCAGAGAAGGATCTTATGCCACCGGTGACTGGTCTGTCTATCTAGTATCTAGTACTAGGACTAGTAGAGTAGAGGAACTACTGGGCGGGGTTTCCTCGATCACAGCTTCTCTCTTAGCTAACTGCCAAACAAGGATGCAAATCAACTCCTTATATAGAATGTAGATCGACACATTCAATGAAGCAGCCAGTACGGCAGATAAGCTACTTTCTTATTCTAGGACTGGAAGATCCTCTATCTATTAGCATACCCGTACCGGCAATTAGACTAGCACTCTCTCCCCAATCGATCGTAGTAACTAGCTGTAAGAGAGCTGATTGTCTACTATCTATGTCATGCCTTGGCAGGTGAATATGAGAGAGAGGCTGTAAGTGCATTCTCTCTTTCTCCATCTTCTGGAAAGCACTCTTTGAGCATGCTGATAGAATGATTGACATTCACATCTCTCTTATTTCCAGTGATTTCGCTACAGTTTACTAGCGCATTCCTAGAATAAGACTACGACATTGAAGAAGCAAGCTCACTCTCATTCCAGGAATCAGAGGAAGGCATTCTGTCCGGTAATGAAGTATGAAGTTTCCGGCTTGCTTTCTCTCTTCTCTTCACTTGCAGTTGGCAGTCTCAGTCAACCTTGTTCCGGGCCTTCTCTTCTACTCTATCTGCTTATTGGATTGGTGGTACAGTCTTTCTTCTAGGCTTCTGATTAAACTTGTTGGTAATGGGAGAGAAGGCAATCGATAGATAACTGGTAAGTAAAGCTATGGACTGGGTTCTCACTCTAAGCCAGTACCAGTAATTTGAAAAAACGATAGACATCTAGCAGATTCACTCGTTTTTTCTTTCTGATAGGCCAACTCAAAGAGAAAAATGCAAGGGGCGTTAGCGGTCTTTTTTGCCTCGCCTGCTACTGGAAAGAGAGAGCCGCTGTCATTCTTCGCTTCGTTCAAGAATCAACTACACATAAATAGGCTCTTCCTTAGGCCTTCAAGGAGGAAGCGGCTTTTTTCCAAAATTACCGGGAAAATGAAATAAAATTCTTTTCGTAAGGCAAGAAAGTCGCCTAAGAAAAGTAGAAGTCTATGCACACTAACCGAATCTTTGGGGAAGGATGGTGGTGCAAATTGGCCTTTTCCCTTCTCCTTTCTAAAGCTAAATAAAAAAAGAATGTCATCATTCTGATCATGACTTAAAAAAAGAAAGAAGAGAAGGAACTTGGAGTTGGCGCCCACATAACGGATTGCTTGCTTACCAAGCCATCCTGGCTTTTCGCTCCTCTCCAACCAGTCAAGTGGCTTTCACTCCTCCAGTTCTATTATTATTGACTTGACTTATTATTATAAAATCTACTCACTATCGAAATAAAAGACGATCGATTATCTACCCAAGAAGATAGAGAGTCCCACATATGAGAAAAGGTCACAAATAGAGTTGAACCAAGTAACATTGCAAAGGCATAATGATAGTAGGGTCGGGATATCCCCGCCCTCCGAACCGGACGTGAGGATCTCCCCTCATTCGGCTCTCTGCAGGGGAATCTCCACTCACTGCTTCCCCTAATATCCTCCCTTTACCACATTATGAGGGTTTACAGGAGATCCCAGAGGCTCGCTTGGAAAGGCTGCTATACCATACCTTTTGACTTAAATCTACTCTAGTAGTCACTAGACTCACTATAGTAGTCCGTCTGGCTACTTTTACTGAAATCATTACTCAACATTCTCCCATGCTCTAGCAATTGCGCTCCCTAGACCACTACCATGTAGTTAGGTAGGGACAATAAGTCCGTAGTGACGGGAATCTAGGAATGAATGGGGATCCCTATCAATATAAAAAGAATATCTAATTAGAGTTTTCTCCCTTTCTCTCACTCAATAGATCTATCTGGTCTGATACGGCACAGTACAATACGAGATGATGGAATGCAATGGGATAGATGGTAGAGGGCTTCCTGCGCCCAAAAGCGATGATTCACTTATCCCCTTGTCCATAGGGACCTCGTGGCATACAACCGAAATGACTCCCACTAGATAGCTTCCCTTTTCTCTCTTTTTACAGTCTCGTGGACGGACGAAAGAAGGGAAGTTACAGAACGGGGCAGTAAAGGCTCGCAAAGTAGACAACAACCAGCAAGCAAGAGCTTCTCAGCCCCCTAACCTTTCTCTTTTTTTAGAATACTTCTTATTTGTTTCAGGTAAGCTTTGAAGCTGGCTGCTCTGCTATACTATACTAGTTGTAGGGTGCTAGCACTTGACTAATACAATAGAAAGTAAAGGGACTCTATTATGATCTTACGAATATAAAGATCTCAAAATAGAAGAACGAGCTCTTTTGCTCGCCCCTATCTCTAAAGGGGCGTAAGCACTTCACTCGCTAAGGGATGGGATTCATTCACTTGGATTCTTGCTAGCACTACAAAAAGCTCCGGTCTTAATACCCCTACTACTGTTGTGCAGCCTTTCCTTGGGTTCGTAGAGTCGGGTTTCCTGTTTACCCACAATGGAGGAGCCACCGAATTGTAGATAATTTAATTAGCTTTCAAACGATACCAATTTTGCCTTAATCTGATATCCGAGCAAAAAATTATGATCATTTTCGTCAAAACTAGTAAGCTATTGCGATAACACCGCAACGCGGCGTAATGTTTTCCTGCATCCATAAATACAAGCCCAAAGGGCATTTTAGTCATTTCCTCTTGCCCTCAAGCATCCAAGTGATGGATTAAAACACCAAAAGGGTATTATTTTCCCACTTTTCATCATCAAACCCCTATGTGAACCCTCCTCCTTCCCAAGAACAAAATCCAAATTTTCCCCCAAGAATTTAAGATTTTCAAGTTCAAGAATCTTCAAGAAAACAAAAAAGAATAGGGTTCCTTTCTCAAATTCATCATTCAAGTCCTTAAAGATTCAAGTTTTCTTCACAAAGCAAGAAGCTTAAGGGACGTGAGACTATCCTAAATCTCATGAGCATAGGTTTTATGATTTTTACAGGCTTTAAAGTTATATATGTATATATATGTAATGATTTTTGAGAAATTATTTTAAGAGCATGCATTATGGACCTAATTTGATGAAAGTATGTATTTGTCATGGGGTTTGAACATTTGTCATGGGGTTTTTACATAAAATTGATTTATAATCTCATGCATATGTGATTTGAATTCGAAAAGTGATTTATGAATGTGATTTGTGAAATTTCCTTCCCCATGATGAAATTAAGGTCTTTGCATGGCATGAATTGTGAATTGTTTTTCGAGCATGACTTAAGAGCCTCTTTTTTATCATGAGATTTATGTATAACCAATGTTGGGGATGATTTATGATTGATGACAAATTCTTGAGTTTTAAATGTCACTTTAACCATTGTGCATGTG
Organism: Capsicum annuum; assembly: GCF_002878395.1. Taxonomy (NCBI): domain Eukaryota; kingdom Viridiplantae; phylum Streptophyta; class Magnoliopsida; order Solanales; family Solanaceae; genus Capsicum; species Capsicum annuum. Next base: position 164,051,748 of record NC_061113.1, read on the forward strand.
TTGAATGAATGGAATGACCACCATGTGTTAGCGTTTTGTAAAGAGAATGGATTTTCATAAGTTTCATGTGACTGTGATAATACGAACCCTCATTTTATTTGATAAATCTTTGGTGGTCATTTACATATTTTGAATAAAAAAGAGTTGTGGAACTGATGTGATATGAATGACTTGCAAGTTTAGGTATGTCGATGCCCTGTTGTGATGTGCCATTAACCAAATGAGAAAGATTAGTTATTAAGCATGAAATATGTTTTTAAGAGGCTAAAATTGGGCTTAAAAAAAGTTAGATGGTTACCCGAAGAAAATATGAGTTGAAAAACTCAATGCTGGAAACTGTGATTTGTCGACACGAGATTATGGTACCCTGCTTTGTGATTGTGTGTACCTTGATTCCTGTTGTCCCAATTTGGAAATATGGTTAGGAACCCTGCTTTGTGATCTTGTGCACTACCATAACATGTTGATTTGATTGGGGATTTTGGCACCCTTCTTTATGATCTTGAGTGTCCCCCCTTATTGACACTCCAATCCTAGCGGTAAACTTGAATTGGGGGCTCGTCCACCAAGTCAAGGACGGATCTCATATAGCCCATGGTATTATAGACTTGTAGGGTGTACCATCTAGCTTAGAAGTAAGATAATGAGTTGAGCCATGATTTCTAGAAGATGATTTGAAGCTCATTAAATTATGCCCATGTAGCTTTCAATTATTTTATGCTGGCATGCTTTTAAAAAATGTTCTCACCTATTTTGTATAAAAATATATTTTATTTTTGGATTGTTCTACATACCAATACCTTTGTGTATAGACCCCCTATATTTCAGGTTATGCGGTATAGTCCCATGGTCCATCACATCAGTAACACATTTGGAATTTAATAGAATTTGTGAGCCATTCATCTTTCGGAGGGCATTTATTTATATGTTGAGTCTTTCAGTATATGGTCCATCCAGAGGCTTTGTCCCGACCTAGACAGTTAGTATTCAGTAAAGGCTTCGTAGACGGTAGTTGAAGTGTTGTATTGTCATATCATATCTTGTTGACACATTTCATATTATAAGTTGCCAATGAACACTATTATAACTTTGATTTTGGGACTACCATATTTTCAGTTATCTTTCACATTTTACTTCACATGAGTTATGCTTATGATTATACGCTAAGGGTTCTCTCCGGCCTTTGAGGTTCGGGATGTCCGTCACGGCGAGGGCCTCGGTTTGGGTCGTGACAAACCCATTGTTAGATCCCTCAATAGTCTCATAACTATTGAACTGACATATTTTGTTGCAGTAGATAATATAATATTCTGGCAGCAACAAAGTAAAATTACCTTTAAAGAAGACTAAGGCTGCTGAATCTCTAGCTAGCAGATTTTTTTGGCGCACAATTTCTGTATATTTTTATTGATGAAATTTTTTATCATTCTAGCATGTAGTATTTCAATTTTATCTTTCAAATACTCTCCTTACTAGTTGTTTAGATGGTGGTTTTCCATGGTATGGTATGGTTACCAAGGGAACTATATTTGTTTTGATTGCTTTCTAAAAGGCATGGTATGGTATGGTAATCTTTCATGGTTTGGGAACCATGAAATTGCCCAATTTTTAGAACCACCGATTTGGTGGTATCTCATGATTTTCTTATTTCTTTTTTCAATTATACCCCCATATAATATTATCTAATCCTATTTTACTCTTTACCCTATATTACTTACAACCCTAATATGTTGGCTTAAGAATGATATCGGGATCACAAATCTTTTCTTCTGATTCTCCCCAACATACACAACAAAATGAATTTCTCTAGTTTTTTGTCACTGTGCGCATGTATTATTTTATTTCAATGCAACTGAATAACAAATTATTAGAGTATGTGTAATGTAATTTATTTCTAGTTGATTCAAGATGCCAAACTCTAGTATTTGTTTAGCATCAAAAACTTCATACCAAAAATTAGAAATTATAGCTTCTGGATATCATGATTAAAAACATCAAAAGAGAATGAGAAAAAATATATAATAAGCAGGCTTAGACAAATGAAAGAAAGAAAAGGAAGCGACTCGGGTATGATAAAAGAAGTTGTTGCGGTTCTAGTTCTTCATTATTTTATGAATATAAAGTTTTAATTTTGTTACAAATTTTATGAATTTCACAACGTAATATATACAAGACATGATTTGTATAAATTTGTGGAAAAAAATTATTTTAATGTATGTATGTATATATACTAGTTTAGTATATGTGCGTTGCACGTGTATCAAGTTAATTAATAATAGTTGTATTTAATAAAAAATATTTTAATAAGAATATCGAATATTGACTACTTTTATAGTGTTCATACGCTCCTCCTGATTTTCAAAATTTTAAATTTTAAAATTATACATAAGTAGCATTACTTGAAAAAAAAATCTTTTGGTAAAGGATCCTAAACTAAATTGAATCTTAAGCCTAAACAAAGAAAATATATTAGAAATATATATATAAAAAAATAATTCATTTACAACAAATATAATCATGTTTTTATTTATCAAAAGAAGAATCTCAAAATAAATAAAAAGACCCATGTTTTAGCCACGCATGGACCGTGGCTAAATAGTGAAAAAATAGTAGCTAAATAGCCTTTTTTTGGTAGCTAATAATTTGTTAATCACCAAGAAAAAGACAAATACAACTTCTTGAAATCTCTCTCTCTCTCTCTCTCTATATATATATATATATATTCATTCACAACAAATATAATCATGTTTTTATTTATCAAAAAAATAATCTCAAAATAAATAAAAAGACCTATGTTTTAGCCATGTTGACCGTGGCTAAATAGTGAAAAAAAATAGTGGCTAAATAGCTTTTTTTGGTAGCTAATAATTTGTTGATCACCAAGAAAAAGACAAATACAACTTCTTGAAATATCTCTCTCTCTCTCTCTCTCTCTCTCTCTATATATATATATATATATATATATATATATATAAACATATCAATATTATATAAATTATGTATGAACATGTATATAGTGACATATAAATAGTTATGTAATGAATCACTATTATATAAATAATGTATAAACTTGTATGTATGATATATAATTATGTATTGGACACATCATTCATTTGTTTGCTAACTAAAATACCATCACTGCCGCCCCTCAACTTCTTCCTTTAACTTCTCTTTTCTCCTCATTTCTTCCCCCACGCCCTCAAAGACTCACTACTGCTACCTTATTTCACTCACACACCACCAGTCACCACCATTCTTTTTTTCACTCCTCTTATCTCTCCGCTTCTCCTTCCACACCCACATGATTTCACGGCTAAAAAACTCAATTCAAAAAAATAAAAGATAAATAAATGAACCTCATGAACATGACAACCAAAAGCAAGCACCTCCTCCACCATCTTTGGCGAACCACTATGGGCTGGCCACCACCATAACCCATCGTCACAGCTTCATTCCCTTACTAATATCTTTACTCTTCAGTTTTTCCTTCCTCTTTTCCATCTCCTGTTTAGAAATAAAAATCTTTGAAGATTTTAGACATAAACTCAATTCCCCTAATTTGTCAGTTTTTCTTAATTAAATTCGTTGTTCGGTCAACTGTCATGTCTGTCCATATTTTGATAATAAAGATAATTGAATTACTATGTGCCACAATTATCTCAATATATTAAAAAAAATATATAGTATTATAAAAATAATTTTGTGGGCATTGTTACGTTTCAAATTAACAATCCAAAATTCAAATAACATGAATTGATATAAAGAATCCCTAGTGTAACGACCTAAAAATTTGATGAAATGTTTGAAATTTATGATTTTGTGTGATTTAACTATTTTATCCAATCTCATAGTTGCATTATGGCATTTTTAGGGCGTGGGAGTGATTGGCATAGTTTTCGATGCATTTTGGTACCATTTATGCGATATTGTGGTTTTTGATGGCTTTGAGAGCCTTATTTTAGACTTATGGAGATATCTTTTGATCCGTGCAATGGATGAACGAATAATCTAGAATATTGATTTTAGGCTTGGTAGACCTTTGATTCGGATCCCAGTGCACCCAAGCACATTTCGACCTATTGATCGGAAAGTTGGAAAAATTAAAAATATAGGTGTGGGATCCACATTTGATTGAAATGACCTCAGATGAAAAATCCGACTTCACCAACAGATCCGGAATGTAGATTTTAGGGTGTTGGCATATTTGGTATGATTTTACAACTTTTAAATCTCATTTCAACCCTCGGTTTGAAAAATTATGATTTCGGATTTTGGGGGTCAACTTTGTGAAGATAATATTTTTTTTGAAAATCTGATATTGTCATCGCGTTCAAAATGTTGAATTTAGTATGGCTACATAGTTCATTTGCATATATCAGACTCCGGACGAATCCCGGGTACCCTATCGAAGTCTGAATTGAACTTAAAATAAGAAAAACAACAGCTTTTTCCTTACTGCAGATTTTCTGCACTACTAAAATAGTTTTTGAGTCTGTTTTGCTCATTATTTATCTTGCCTCTTGAGAGTTAAACCCTAAAATAGTGTGGGAGCTTAAAAGTAGAGTTTGTGGGAGCTTGGGAAGCTAGATTAACATATATTTATTGGTTTTACTACAGATTTAAGGTAAGAATTTACTCTTTTCTTAGTAATTTTGTGATTAATTTCTCAAAACACCAAAAATCCTAGGGGTTAATTTTAAACCCCAATTTCACTCAGTTTCACTTGAATAATATTTTTATCTTATAATTACTAGCTTTTCATCAATTTAAACTTCAAAATAACTCCGATTCTTGAGTTTAGCCTGAATTTCAAAGATTTTACCTGGTAAAGCTTAAAAATGATTTTTCTTCAACTTGAATCTCGTTTTTTATGAAATTTGACTTGAATTTTCAGCTGTAGATTCCTAAAAATATGAAAAGGATATTTTTGAAGTAAAGTTCCAATTTTGCCCTTTTTTTGGAAACTCGTTCTAGGGGTCCGTTTTGATCATAAACAAAAAGTAGTCAATATGGGTGTTGTGATTTTATTTTGACGAGTACATTTTATATTTGTTGTTTTTAGTGGAGTTTGAGACTGTTTGTGAAAAGTAAGATTGTAGGTTCGTAGTGTAGCAGACCGATTTTGGCCTATAACTATTTTGTCAAGGGTGGGAACAAAATGCATGTTAAGGGTGAGAACTAATCACAAAAAGTGTCTTTCTAGGTGTTGTGCCCATGTAGGGGGCTATATGTGATGTAATTATCAAAATTGAGATATTATGTGATATGTGTGACCATGTGGGGTCCTATGTGACATTGATAGCCTTAAATACATATGAATAATTATATTATATTATTGAAATGCCTAATCTGATTTCATTGGTATATTTTGATATATCCATACTTATTGGTATATGAGACATGTGGAAATTCATGGATGAAACAGAAGTAACGAATGGATATTGGCTCACATGGTTGTAGAATTATAATATTGTGGTTGGTTATGGAAATACATCATGTGTATTGGGTGTGAAAATACATCACGTGGATTAGTTTTGGAAATACTCATTTTGCATGGTTGTGAACATTGCATCGTCATTCTCATTTCATCGTACGCATCATTTTACTTATTTATTTTACTGCTTTATATATACTTGTTGTCATGTATGTGTACTTGATTTATGTATTGTGTTATGTATGTGCTTGAAAAATGCTGGAAACACTGGAATACTAGGTATTGGTATCGGATATTGGATTTTATGGACCATCTCTAAAGGATCATGTCGGAGAAGAATTACAAATATTGGTGATCTTGAGGCTGTGTGCCAAAGTTGAGGCTGTATGCCAAATTTAAGGTTGTGTGCCAAACTTGAGGTTGTGTGCTAATACTATGCATTATCATCATCATCATCATATACATTGCACCTGCTTAATTATGTTTATGTTGTGTTTGAATTGTCATATTGACTTGTCATCTAACTATTTGTTCTATATCTTGACTTATTAATGTCTAATTGTTCTATATTCCTTTAATTGGATTTGATGATCTTAATTAACATGTCTCTCTTTTGTCATACCTTTATATGATATTGTGTATATTTGTATCCCTATCTTCTGTGTTATTGTATTATATATGGATATTATAGAACTGTTAGTGCAAGCGTTGTGGGCTACCGCTGTGGAACATTTTCTGATTGTAGGTGGCGTGCCCTTAGTGTATATTTTGTATGTTTTATTTACTACTTTGCTTGGTCAGCCTATGATACCTATTGAGTATAAGTGGACCATACGCATGCCTACTGCGCCCTTTCGGTGCAGGTCCTAGCTCAAGTGCGCCTCAGCTTGCTTGACTCAGGTGATTATTGGAGTTTTCAAGGTAGCGGTTGGACATTTATGCGCCCAGCGTTCACCTCTATCTTTCTATAGTTGTTATGTCTTTATTAATATTCGGAGACATATATTATTCCCTTTCAGTTATTTTTCTGATGTATTTGACTGTTGTAATGTATTAGTGGTTCTTACACTATTGACACCTAGTTTTGGCCATAATTGGTATTTTGGATGAGTTTGTTCTACATTGTTATGATTACTTATATGGTTCGGCTTCATTCTAGAAGTCGTACCTTGGATTATTTCTGTCCTTTCCTCTTTTTGTATCAGTTTGGGTGATAGGCTTACTTGTCAAGGTACGTCGCGACAAGTTCCATCATGACCCTCGCTTTTGAATCATAACAAATTGGTATTAGAGCAGCCAGGTTTCATTGGTCTCAATGGTGTAAGAACGGGATGTCTAATAGAGTCTTGTGGATCGGTATGTTGACATTCATATCTATCTATGAGATAAGAATGAGATGTCTAATAGAGTCTTGTTCCCACCCTTAAGGGTGGATATATCACAATATACAAAATGTATGTTAAGGGTGGGAACTAATCACGAAAAGTGTCTTTCTATGTGTTGTGCCCATGTGGGGCCTATATGTGATGTAATTATCAAAATTAAGATATTATGTGATATGTGTGACCGTGTGGGGTCCTATGTGACATTGATAGCCTTGAAGACATATGAATAATTATATTATGTTGTTGAAATGCCTAATCTGGTTTCATTGGTATATTGTGATATATCCATACTTATTGGTATATGAGACGTGTGAAAATTCATGGATAAAACGAAAGTGATGAGTGGATATTGGCTCACATAGTTGTAGAATTGTAACATTGTGGTTGGTTATGGAAATACATCATATGGATTGGGTGTGAAAATACATCACATGAATTAGTTGTGAAAATACTCATTTTGAATAGTTGTGAACATTGAATCGTCATTCTCATGTCATCATACGCATCATTTCACGTGTCCATTTTATTGTGTTATATATACTTGTTTTCATGTATGTGTACTTGATTTATGTCCTGTGTTATGTATGTGCTTTAAAAATACTGAAAAAACTAGAATACTGGATATTGGTATCGTATATTAGATTTTATGGACTATCATCGAAGGATCATACCAGAGAAAAATTACGGATATTGGTGATCTTGAGGTTGTGTGCCAAACTTGAGGCTGTATGCCAAATTTAAGGTTGTGTGCCAAACTTGAGGTTGTGTGTCAAACTAAAGGTTGTGTGCCAATACTATGCATTATCATCATCATCATCATATACATTGCATCTGCTTTATTGTGTTTATGTTGTGTTTGAATTGCCATATTGACTTGTCATCTACCTATATGTTCTATCTCTTGACTTGTTAACGTCTAATTGTTCTATCTTCCTTTTATTGTACTTGATGATCTTGATTATACATGTCTCTTTTTTGTTATATCTTTATGTAATTTTTTGTATATTTGTATCCCTATCTTGTGTGTTGTTGTATTATATATGGATATTCTAGAACTGTTAGTGCAAGCATTGTGGGCTATCGTTGTGGGCCATTTTTTGATTGTAGGTGATGTGCCCTTAGTGTATATTTTGTATGCTTTACTTACTACTTTGCTTTGTCGGCCTATGATACCTACTGAGTACAAGTGGATGGTACTCATGCCTACTGCCCCCTTTCGGTGCAGGTCCTAGCTCAAGTGCGCGTCAGCTTGCTTGACTCAGGCAATTATTGGAGCTTTCAAGGTTGCAATTAGACATTTATGCGTTTGGCATTCACCTTTATCTTTCTATAGTTGTTATGTCTTTATTAGTATTCGGAGACATATATTATTCCCTTTCGATTATTTTTCTAATGTATTTGACTCCTGGAATGTATAGTAGTTCTTACACTATTGACACCTGGTTTTGGGAATAATTGGTATTTTGGATAAGTTTGTTCTACACTGTTATGATTACTTATATGGTTCATCTTTGTTCTAGAAGCCTTACCTTGAGATATTTCTGTCCTTTCCTCTTTTTAAATCAGTTTGGGTGATAGGTTTACTTGTCAAGGTATGCCGTGACAAGTGCTATCATGACCCTCACTTTTGAGTCATCACAAATTGGTATCAGAGCAGCCAGGTTTCATTGGTCTCAACGGTGTAAGAACAGAATGTCTAATAGAGTTTTGTGGATCGGTATGTTGATGTCTATATCTATCTTCGAGAGGTTATAGGACATATTTAGGTAACTTTCCTTGTATTATTCTTTATCGTGCTAAGTTCTTTCATACCTAGTGTTCTGAGTTGTATTTCACTCTTTCTGCGCAGATGGCGTCCCTTTACTACTATCAGTTGAGAGATGATGCGAGAGATTGGTAGAGATTATTTGTCGATTGTAGGCCTGTTGATGCTCCTGAGTTGCCATGGGATCAATTTACTGATACCATTTTGGAGAGATTCATGCCTTATAGTTTGAGGGATCAGATGCAGGATGAATTTAATCATTTGGAGCAGGGCTCCATGATAGTTGTGGAGTATAAGGCATACTTCCATGCCCTGTCCAGATATTTCAATGATAGCATTTCCATAAAGTCTGAGAAGGTTTGAAAGTTCGTGAAGGGTTTGGAGGTTTTCACTTCAGTTGGCTACGTCTCAAATAGTTGTGTTTGGGGCTTCTTTTCAAAGTATTATGGATCATGCTAAGATGACAGAGGATATTTTTAGTGCATCTCAGGGAGGTACCAAGAAGGCACGATGTTTTGGTGAGTTCAGGAAGCAGACCTATCGAGGTAGAGATTTTAGAAGTTCTCATGGATACAATGTTAAGCCAGTGGTGGCTTTACAGAGTTCAGGTGGTGGATCTTCTAGTTCAGTAGTTTAGGGTGGCCGTTCGAGCTCAGTTGTACCTTCTTCTGTTAAGGCTGTTCATAGGAGTTGTTATATGTGTGATGAGATTGGCCATGTGGTTAGGGACTGTCCCCAGTAGGTGATTCTTTAGCAGTGGATCGGGTGCATAGATCTTGTGTTGTTTGATTTGACTATTTTATCCCACCCCATAGGTGCATTATGGTATTTTTGGGGTCTGGGAGTGATTGACATGGTTTTCGATGCATTTTGGTACCATTTATGTGATATTGTGATTTTTGATGGCTTCGGGAGCCTTATTTTAGACTTATGGGAATATCTTTTGATCCGTGTGATTGATGACCGAACAGACTACGCCAATATATCCGGAATATCAATTTTAGGCTAGGTAGACCTTTGACTTGGATCTTGATGCACCCGAGCTCATTTCGACCTATTGATTGAAAAGTTGGAAAAATTAAAAATATGGGTGTGGGATTCACATTTGATCGAAACTATCTCAGATGGAAAATCTGACTTAGCCAACAGGTCCAGAATGTCAATTTTAGGGTGTTAGCGTATTTGGTATGATTTTACGGCTTTTAAATCTCATCTCGATCCTTAATTTAGAAAATTATAATTTCGGATTTTGGGAGTCAACTTTGTGAAAACGATGTTTTTTTGAAAATCTAATATCGTCATCGCGTTCAAAACATCAAATTTAGTGTGGTTACATAGTTCGTTTGCATATATCGGATTCCAAACGAATCCCGAACACCCCATCGAAGTTTGAATTGGACTTAAAAAAACAAAAACAACAACTTTTTTCTTACCAGTGCAGATTTTCTGTACTATTAAAATAGTTTTTAGGTCCATTTTGCTCAATTTTTATCTTGCCTCTTGAGAGTTAAATCCTAAAACAGTGTGGGAGCTTAAAACTGAAGTTTGTGGGAGCTTGGGAAGCTAGATTAACATATATTTCTTGGTTTTATTATTGATTTAAGGTAACAATTCACTCTTTTCTTAGTAATTTCGTGATTAATTTCTCAAAACCTAAAAAATCTTAGGGCTTCATTTTAAACCTCAATTTCACTCATTTTCACTTGAATAGTATTTTTATCTTATAATTATTAGTTTTTCATCAATTTAACCTTCAAAACAACTCTGATTCTTGATTTTAACTTGGATTGCAAAGATTTTACCGAGTAAAGCTTAAAAATAATTTTTCTTCAATTTGAACCCTCATTTTCTACTCAATTTGACTAGATTTTTCATTTGTAAATTTCTAACAATATGGAAAACATATTTTTGAAGTAAAGTTTTGATTTTGCCCTTCTTTTTTGGAAACTCGTTCTGGGGATCCATTTTGACCTTGAGCCAAAAGTAGTCAATATGTGTGACGTTGGTTTTGTTTTGACACGTAGATTTTATATTTGATATTTTTAGTGGAGTTTGAGATTGTTTGTGAAAAGTAAGATCGTGGGTTCGAAGTGTAGCGGATCGGTTTCGGCTTTGACTTAACTCTTTCAGACTGGGCAAGGTAGTAAATGATGATACAAAATGCTTGTTAAGGATGAGAACTAATCATGAAAAGTGTCTTCTATATGTTGTGCCTGTGTGGGGCCTATATGTGATATAATTATCGAAATTGAGATATTATGTGATATGTGTGACCGTGTGGGGTCCTATGTGACATTGATAGCCTGAAATACATATGAATAATTATATTATATTGTTGAAAAGCCTAATCTGGTTTCATTGGTTTATTATGATATAACCATACTTATTGGTTATGAGATATGTAGAAATTCATGGATGAAACAGAAGTAATGAGTGGATATTGGCTCACGTGGTTATAGAATTGTAAAATTATGGTTGGTTATGGAAATACATCACATTGATTGGGTGTGAAAATACATCACATGGATTAGTTGTGGAAATACTCATTTTGAATGGTTGTGAACATTGGATCGTTATTCTCATGTCATCATACGCTTCATTTCACTTGTTCGTTTTGTTGCGTTATATGTACATGTTATTTGTATCTGTACTTGATTTATGTCTTGTGTTATGTATGTACTTTAAAAATACTGAAAAAACTGGAATACTAGATATTGGTATCGGATATTGGATTTTATGGACCATCATCAAAGGATCATACCGGAGAAGAATTGTGGATATTGGTGATCTTGAGGCTGTGTGCCAAACTTGAGACTGTGTGTCAAATTTAAGGTTGTGTGCCAAACTTGAGGTTGTGTGCCAAATTGGAGGCTGTGTACCAATACTATGCATTATCATCACCATCTTCATATACATTGCACCCGCTTTATTGTGTTTATATTGTGTTTGAATTGCTATATTGACTTGTTATCTACCTATTTGTTCAATATCTTGACTTGTTAATGTCTAATTATTCTATCTTTCGTTAATTGTACTTGATGATCTTGATTATACATGTCATTTTTTGTTCTACCTGTATGTGATATTTGTATATTTGTATCCCTATCGTGTGTGTTGTTGTATTATATATGGATATTATAAAACTGTTAGTGCAAGCGTTGTGGGCTACCGCTGTGGGACATTTTCTGATTGTAGGTGACGTGCTCTTAGTGTATCTATTATATGCTTTATTTACCATGTTGCTTGGTCGGCCTATGATACCTACTAAGTACAAGTGGACCATACTCATGGCTACTGCGCCCTTTCGGTGTAGTTCCTAGCTCAAGTGCGCCTCAACTTGCTTGACTCAGGCGATTATTGGAGCTTTCAAGATAGCGGTTGGATATTTATGCGTTCGACATTCACCTCTATCTTTCTATAGTAGCTATGTCTTTATTAGTATTCGAAGACATATATCATTCCCTTTTGATTATTTTTCTGATGTATTTGACTCCTAGAATGTATTAGTAGTTCTTACAGTATTGGCACCTGGTTTTGGGCATGATTGGTATTTTGGATAAGTTTTTTCTACATTGTTATGATTACTTATATGGTTCGGCTTTGTTCTAGAAGTCTTACCTTGGGATGCTTCTGTCCTTTCCTCTTTTTGAATCAGTTTTGGTGATAGGCTTACTTGTCAAGGTACGCCGCGACAAGTGTCATCATGACCCTCGCTTTTGGATCATGACAAATTGGTATCAGAGCATCCAGGTTTCATTGGTCTCAACGATGTAAGAATGGGATGTCTAATAGAGTCTCACAGATAGGTATGTTAACATTCATATCTATCTTCTAGAGGTTATAAGACATCTTTAGGAAACTTTCCTTATTTTATTCTTTATCATGCTAAGTTCTTTCATACCTTGTATTTAGAGTTGTGTTTCGGATGGTGTGTCTTTTACTATATCGGTTGAGAGATGCTGCGAGAGATTGGCGGAGATTATTTTTCGATTGTAGGCCTATTGATGCTCCTGAGTTGCCATGGGATCAGTTTTCTGATGTCTTTCTGGAGAGATTCGTGCCTTATAGTTTGAGGGATCGGATGCAGGACGAGTTTGATCATTCGGAGTAGGTCTCCATGATAGTTGTGGAGTATAAGGCACTATTCCATGCCTTGTCCAAATATTTCTATGATAACATTGCCATAGAGTCTGAGAAGGTTTTAAACTTCGTGAAGAGTTTGGAGGTTTTCACTTCAGTTGGCTACATCTCAAATGGTTGTGTTTGGGGCTTCTTTTCAAAGTATTATGGATCATGCTAAGATGACAGAGGATATTCTTAGTGTATCTTAGGGAGGCACTAAGAAGGCGCGATTTTTGGTGAGTTCAGGAGGCAGACCTATCGAGGTAGAGATTTTAGAAGTTCTCGTGGATACCATGGTAGGCCAGTGGTCAGAGACTATCCTAGTAGGTGATTTTTTAGCGGTGGATTGGGTGCATAATTTTGTGTTCTCTGATTTGACTATTTTATCCCACCCCATAGTTGCATTATGGTATTTTAGGGGTTTGAGAGTGATTGGCATGGTTTCCGATGCATTTTGGTACCATTTATACGATATTGTAGTTTTTGATGGCTTCGGGAGCCTTATTTTAGACTTATAGGGATATCGTTTGATCTGTGCAACGGATGACCGAACGGACTACGCCAACAGAATCGAAATATCGAAACAAAAGTAGTCAATATGAGTGTCGTTGGTTTTATTTTGACCCGTAGATTTTATATTTGATGTTTTTAGTGGAGTTTGAGATTGTTTGTGTAAAGAAAGATCGTGAATTCGAAGTATAGCAGATCGGTTTCGGCTTTGGCTTAACTTTTTCTGACTAGACTAGGTAGTAAATAATGAAACAAAATGCATGTTAAGGGTGAAAACTAATCACGAAAAGTTTCTTTCTATGTGTTGTGCTCGTATGGGGGCCTATATATGATGTAATTATCGAAATTGAGATATTATGTGATACGTGTGACTGTGTGGGGTCCTATGTGACATTGATAGCTTGAATACATATGAATAATTATATTATGTTGTTGAAATGCCTAATTTGGTTTCATTGGTATATTGTGATATATCCATACTTATTGGTATATGAGACATGTGGAAATTCATGGATGAAACGGAAGTAATGAGTGGATATTGGCTCACGTGGTTGTAGAATTGTAACATTGTGGTTGGTTATGGAAATAAATCATGTGGATTGGGTGTGAAAATACATCATGTGGATTAGTTATGGAAATACTCATTTTGAATAATTGTGAACATCGCATCGTCATTCTCATGTCATCATATGCATCATTTCACTTGTTTGTTTTGTTGCTATATATATATTTGTTGCCATGTATGTGTACTTGATTTATGTCTTATGTTATGTACGTGTTTTAAAAATACTAGAAATACTGAATACTAGAATTGGTATCGGATATTGGATTTTATGGACCATCTTCGAAGGATCACCCCAGAGAAGAATTGCGGATATTGGTGATCTTGAGGCTGCGTGTCAAACTTGAGGCTGTGTGCCAAATTTAAGGCTATGTGCAAAACTTGAGGTTGTGTGCCAATACTATGCATTATCATCATCATCATATACATTGCACCCACTTTATTATATTTTATGTTGTGTTTGAATTTCCATGTTGACTTATCATCTAACTATTTGTTCTATATCTTGATTTGTAAACGTCTAATTGTTCTATCTTTCTTTAATTGTACTTGATGATCTTGATTATACATGTCCCTCTTTTGTTCTACCTGTATGTGATATTGTGTATATTTGTATCCCTATCGTGTGTGTTGTTGTATTATATATGGTTATTACAGAACTGTTAGTGTAAGCGTTGTGGGCTACCACTGTTGGACATTTTTTTATTATAGGTGACGTGCCCTTAGTGTATATTTTGTATGCTTTATTTACTACTTTGCTTGGTCAGCCTATGATACCTACTGAGTACAAGTGGACCTTATTCATACCTACTGCGCCTTTTCGGTGCAGGTCCTAGCTCAAGTGCATCCCAGCTTGCTTGACTCAGGCGATTATTGGAGGTTTCAAGGTAGCGGTTGGACATTTATGCGTCCAGCATTCACCTCTGTCTTTTATAGTAGTTATGTCTTTATTAGTATCCGGAGATATATATTATTCCCTTTTAGTTATTTTTCTGATGTATTTGACTCCTAGAATCTCGTAGTAGTTCTTACACTATTGACACCTGGTTTTGGGCATGATTGGTATTTTGGATAAGTTTTTTCTGTCTTGTTATGATTACTTATATGGTTCAACTTCGTTCTAGAAGTCTTACCTTGAGATGTTTTTGTCTTTTCCTCTTTTTGAATTAGTTTGGGTGATAGGCTTACTTGTCAAGGTACGTCGTGACAAGTACCATCATGACCCTCACTTTTGGATCATGACAAAATTGGTATCAAAGCAGCCATGTTTCATAGGCATCAACGGTTTAAGAACGGGATGTCTAATAGAGTTTTGTAGATTAGTATGTTGACGTCCATATCTATTTTCAAGAGGTTATAGGACATCTTTAGGAAACTTTTCTTAATTTATTCTTTATCGTGCTAAGTTCTTTCATATTTTACGTTCTAAGTTGTGTTTCACTCTTTCTGCGCGAATGATGTCTTTTATTACTATTAGTTGAGAGATGCTATGAGAGATTGGTGGAGATTATTTGTCGATTGTAGGCCTGTTGATGCTCCTGAATTGCCATGGGATCAGTTTGTTGATGCCTTTCTGGAGAGATTCGTGCCTTATAGTTTGAGGGATTGAATGTAGGACGAGCTTGATTATTTAGAGTATGGTTCCATAATAGTTGTAGAGTATAAGGCATACTTCTATGCCCTATCTAAATGTTTCTATGATAGCATTGCCATCGAGTCTGAGAAGGTTTGAAAGTTCTTGAAGGGTTTGGAGATTTTCACTTCAGTTGGCTACGTCTCAAATGGTTGTGTTTGGGGCTTCTTTTCAAAGTATTGTGGATCATGCTAAGATTACAGAGGATATTCTTAGTGGATCTCTGTGAGGCACCAAGAAGGCACAATATTTTGGTGAGTTCAAGAGGCAGACCTATCGAGGTAGAGATTTTAGAAGTTCTCGTGGATACCATAGTAGGCCCGTGGCAGCTTTACAGAGTTCAGGTGGTGGATCTTCTAGTTCAGTAGCTTAGGGTGGCTATTTGAGCCCAGTTGTATCTTCTCCTATTAAGGCTGTTCATAGAAATTGTTATATGTGTAATGAGATTGGCCATGTGTTCAGGGATTATCCCCAGTAGGTGATTCTTTAGTGGCGAATTGGGTGCATCGATCTTGTGTTGTGACTTTTGTCAGGTGTGAGACTTTGGTAGACTTGTTTGTGTTAGACATGGTCAATTTTGATGTTATTTTTGGTATGAATTAGTTGGCTCCTTATCATGATGTCGTAGATTATTTTGATAAGATTGTGACTTTAGCTTCGCCGAGTGTGCCAAGGATAGCTTGGAAGAGTGCACTTCATTCGGGTCCTAAGAGGATTATATCTTATGTTCAGGGTTGTAAATTGATTAAGAGGGGATATTTATCTTACTTGGCTTATATTCGTGATACCAGTGTTGTTTTGCCTCCTTTTTTGGATTTTGTCCATTTTGTTCGTGAGTTTATGGACGTGTTCGCTACGGACTTGCTTGGTATGCCTCTGGAATGAGATTATGATTCCGCTATTGATGTTGAGTCGAGCACCAAGCCTATTTCTATTCCTCCTTATTGGATGTCCCCAATAGAGTTGAAGGAACTGAAGGATCAATTGTAGGGTTATTGGATAAGGGATTTATCCAACCTAGTGTTTTACCTTGGGGTGCACCTGTCTTGTTTGTGAAGAAAAAGGTCTATGCGGATGTGCATTGATTATCGACCGTTGAATAAGGTAACGGTTAAGAATAAGTATCCTCTTTCTCGCATTGATGATTTGTTTGATCAGCTTCAGGGTGCTGCATGTTTTTAAGGATTAATTTGGGGTCCGGTTATCACTAATTGAGGATTAGAGCTTCGGATATTCTGAATATAACTTTTCGGACTTGATTGGTCATTATAAGCTATTGGTCATGTCTTTTGGGTTGACCAATACCCCTACCGCATTCATGGAGTTCATGAATTGGGTGTTTTAATTGTATCTCGACTAGAACAGATGCTTACAAACTACCAGATAAAAATGAGTTAATCAATAGAATTCAAAATAAAAAGGTTTATAGTAAATTTGGCTGTAAGTCAGGCTACTGGCAAGTCAAAATGCATCCAGATAGCATAGAATGGACAGCATTCACATGTACAAGCGGACATTTTGAATGGTTAGTTATGCCGTTTGGATTAAAAACAGCTCCGCCTATTTTTCAACGAAAAATGGATAACATATTTGGGGAATATAAACATTTTATCTTAGTATACGTAGATGATATTTTAGTATTTAGTCAAACCATGCAAGAACATTTAGGACACTTACAAGTAATTTTTAGACTATTTGTTAAACATGGTATAATAATAAGTAAAAAGAAGATGGAGTTATGCAAAACTTATATTAATTTTCTAGGAATAACTCTAGGAAATGGAAAAGTAAAACTACAACCACACATAGCAAAAAAGGTACTAGACATGCCAGATAAATTAGAAACAACAAAAGATTTACAAAAATTCTTAGGATTAGTAAATTATGCACGAAATTTTATTCAAGTTTTAGGAAAAATAGCATGACCTTTATATGCAAAAACAGGTAGCAAAGGACAAAAACATTTTAATATAGAAGATATTAAATTAGTTCAAAAAAGAAAAGAAAAAATCAACAATATCCCGGACCTAAAAATTCCATTAGAATCAGACTACTTAATTATTCAAACAGATGGAAGTGACTTAGGATGGGGAGCTATTTTAAAAGCAAGACCTAATAAATATAGTAATAAAAGTGAAGAACAAATATGTGGATATCAAAGTGGCGCGTATAAAGAAAAAGGAAACATGAGCGCTATAGGCTTAGAAGTATTAGCTATCATATATGGTCTAAACGCTTTCAAACTATACATACTAAATAAAGAAAAAATTTTAGTCAGAACAGATTGTGAAGCTATAGTTAAATTTCATCAAAAAATAAATGACAAAACTAGTAGCAGAAGAAGATGGCTAAATTTTACAGATACTATATCCGTTTACAAGAATATAGTATTCGAACATATAAAAGGAAAAGAGAACGAATTAGCTGACCAGTTAAGTAGACTACAACTAGGAATAAATAAATAAGTTTTAATTTTACTCATTTGTTTTCAGCATGAGCCCAACAGGACAACCTCCTGCAAACAAAGGCAAAGGTGTAGCTTCGTCCTCAGAGGCTTACCAACAGACTATGTTAGGTAACTTAAATTTTAAACCATTAGAATCTCTCGAGACAATGGAACGAATTCATTTCGGCCCATTTAATTTAATCGCATACCCCGAGAGCAATATATTTTTTAGAATAAGACCAGACTACGTTTTAGACAGACCTCAAAGATGTTTAAGAGATAACCTCTGGATTTCTTACAATAGACAAAATCGAAATCATTTCATGGCATCTATGAATGCTTTATGTCATTACATGGCCAAAAAAAGTAGGCCTCGTTTTAAATACTATGTAGTAATTCATGGAAAAACTAATGGCATTTTCCAAACATGGTTAAAAGTATTAGACTCTATAAAAGGTTTCAAAGCCCCTCTTTTTAAAGGTTTTAATGATTTCACAGAAGACAATAATCATGCTAGGGGATATTTAGGGCCAAATTATTACATATCTCCTTCTATTAGACAAAATCCAGACTAGATACCCCAGTACAACTTGCAAAAGGAAACTGGAAAAATTATTTTTTGTAACCATTGTTCTTCTATGACAGAAAACTTCAAAATGCTAAATGCCCAAAAGGAGTCACTCCTCATGGAAAACACTAGATTGATTAAACACATACAAATGTTAGAAACACAACTCAGACAGCAGACTCCAGTAAGCAAAACTGATGCACAAACTCAGACCCCAACTCAGAGTTCTCCATCTCCTCAAAAAATGGATGAGAAGGGTGTGCATTTCCCAATAAATGCTCAGAAATCCACTGTACCGGATGTTGGTACAGCTAGTCCGATTCAAACGGTGATCGG
Organism: Capsicum annuum; assembly: GCF_002878395.1. NCBI lineage: Eukaryota > Viridiplantae > Streptophyta > Magnoliopsida > Solanales > Solanaceae > Capsicum > Capsicum annuum. Next base: position 164,070,509 of record NC_061113.1, read on the forward strand.
TAAAGACAAATCAAATCTGTTCATGGCTGTCACTTTGCCAAAAAGTGAAGATGAAGGCTGCTCTTCATCAAAAGCTAAAATAAGATCTAAGACTTCAAAAAAGACTTTAATATCCAAGAGAAAAAGTGAGACGATAGAGACAATAATTAAACAGACTCTAGACAAATTTTTTAGTAACCAAACGCAAGACAAATATATGGATGGACTACCAGACGAACAGCCGGATAGCACTGTACCAGAAATAAATAATACAGATAATAATTCTGCAAGTTCAAATGAAGAAGATAGCATAGCACAATTCCAGGATGCTCAGGATCCATATGAAGACGACGACTCAGGCATGAGCTTCGACTCCATCGCCCTGCACAACTTGGATACGTAAAAATACTCTACAGTTGTAAAGATACTCTATAGTTGTCATAGTTTTGTATTATTAGCTAGTATGGTCAAGTGGGGATGCCCACTTTATGTCTTGTAAAAGTCAGAGTCAGTCTGAGTGCTTCCTTTATCACTACTTTCTAAAAAGAAAGAAAAACTGTTGAAGCACGCGTCAAAATAAGTGTGAAAGAAAATTAATAACGCATGTGACGATGGGGCCCAAAGCGTACCCGACTTGCATTATTAAAGTTTTCTTTCTTATCCCTTATCTAAAAGTGTCGGCCAATTATGTTGCGGCCACGTAGTAGCTTTAGAACCACTCCTTTATGTACATTTTTCCTATAAAAGGAGCACATCTTGTAGTAGAAAGGCAGAGAGAAAAATCAACCAACCTAAAAACTCGCCTGAAATGTTTAAACCTTTCCTCCCAAAAAACTTGTCTAACCCAGTCGTTCTTGTATAAACTTTGTAACATCGTGGTTTAAATAAAAGCTTCAAGTTTTCTATTCGATCTTTAGGGGTTTCCCGAAAGGGAAACCTCTCTCCTAGTTACTTCATGTAAGTTCTTATTTCCATATTTTCCCCACAAAAATATTTATATTCATGTTCTTATATATGTTTTAAATAGTTTTTTCTTTTGCATAACCATGTAAATTAAACTGTCTATAACTTTCTTACCCTTAGTATATTGTTAGCCTCTTAATTTCTTAGTATCAACGATGGATTAACCTGTAAATTCCTAGGAATTCTGGCTTTTTTAGTCCAAAAAGTCTGCACAATAGACAAAGAACGATTGTTGGCTGCCAGATAAAAATTTTTCGGGGTGTGGTTAAAGAAGTACGATGTTAAGAACATAGATTAAGAGGAAGAGATGAACAGGGTTAAAAAAAAAAAAATCTGGGGAAAATAAAATAAGAATGAAAACATGAAGAAACAGTAGGAAAGAGGGAGTACCGAGTAGGTTTTTACAAACTGATATATCATTAGAAAATTAAAATTTACCATTGGTTGAAAATTTAAATATTTTACTTTATTGAAATATCCGACTATTTTAATTGAAATATTTTACTTTATTGAAATATCCGACTATTTTGAATCTCTCGAGACAATGGAACGAATTCATTTCGGCCCATTTAATTTAATCGCATACCCCGAGAGCAATATATCTTTTAGAATAAGACCAGACTACGTTTTAGACAGACCTCAAAGATGTTTAATAGATAACCTCTGGATTTCTTATAATAGACAAAATATATATATTTATATATATATATATATATATATATATATATATATATATATATATATATAAAGAGAATGTTATCCTATCCCATGTGGCATGCCTTAGAGGCCTACAAAATAATTTATTTTTTTTGTAATTTTTTGGACATTAATTGAGTTTTCTTCTCATTTTAAATATTTACATGTTTAAAGATAATTCAAAAGTCAATATATTTAACTCTATTAATTATATAGTAAAATAAAAAAAATATTTATGTATTTAAAGAAAACTCAAAAGTCACTATATTTAACTCTGTTAATCAAATATCATATCATATATCTATATCTATTATATATAAAATTTATTATTTTTATTTTTTTTATTGGCCTTTTTTCTTATTTAAATTAATTATTTTATTATAAAATTAAATAAATTACTTAATTTATTATAATTAATTATTTTATTAATAAAAGAACATTTACAACAAAAACTCTTCACATATCAATTCAAATGAGTAATTATTCATAACTCACATCTCTTTAATATGAACTCTTAATATATTTATTTATTTATTTATTTATTTATTTATTTTCACCTTCTTCTAATTACAAAATGATAATATATTTTAATATTAAAGTATTTATTTTTATGATTTATTATTTGTTCTTCTTTTATTGGCCTTTTTTCTTATTTAAATCAATTATTTTACTATAAAATTAAATAAATTACTTAATTTATTGTAATTAAATATTTTATTAATGAAGAAATATTTACAACAAAAGCTCTTCACACATCAATTGAAATGAGTAATTATTCATAACTCACATCTCTTTAATATAAACTCTTAATAAATTTATTTTTTATTTATTTTCATCTTCTTGTAATTACAAATGACAATATTTTTTAATATTGTAAGTATTTTTTTTATTATTTAGATATATTTACAATGAGTAATTACACAAGATTCACACCATTAATTTTTATCTTTAATAATATTCATAACTCCTATTATGTTCATGTCCATAATCTCCAAGCTTTAATTTGTAAGTTTATCATGTCTTATGGTGAACGACTCTCTCTCTCTCTCTCCCTACCCTCTCTCTCTCTCTCTCTCGTCCCGGTCCCCGGCCCCCGTCACTGACGCCGACCTTCGACGCCGACCCGACCCGACCTCCGACCCTGACCTCCGGTCCCCGGTGCCGACCCCCGTCGCCGCTCCCCGCTGCCCTCCGTCACCGACCTCCTGTTCCAATCTGCTCTCCCCCCCTCTGTTCATACCCCCCCTCTCCATCCATATCCCCCCTCCGGCGCCGGTGGGATACAACAGCCCCCCCACCTCAGTCTCCAGCCAGCCGCCGCCGATTCGGTCTCCAACAGCCAAAGCTCGGTCTCCAGACGCAGCTCCGCCTGCACCCGCCGCTCGATCGCCAGCAGCCGCAGCACCCAAACGACGACCAGTTCCCTCGGTCTCCAGCAGCCGCAACTCCATCTCAGCACCGGAATCCCCCGGAACCCAGTCAACGCTGGGCTTTGGTTTCTGGCTTGGTTTACAAGCGTAACCTGATGACTTCTAAACTTTGTTATTTTATTCTTCGTTTTATGCTAGTAGTAGCCCCTGTACCTTGACTTGTGTTAGATTTATTGATATTGTCTGTTGTCTGTTGTTGCTGTTGCTGTGGTCGTTTCTTGCACTGCTTTGGATTGGGTTATCGGCTTGGGAATCTATTTTTGGGGCTGTGGGTGTTGAGTCCAGTGGTGTTTGCTCTGTAGTTGAGTTTAGTTTTGTTCCTGGATTATTCCTTTGAATTAGTGTGAGCCTTGTATTTCTTGTTGTTGCTTTGCTACTACCATCGTTTATATCTTTATATATTCTTATACTTTCGTGTAGTTGTGGCTGTGGGCGGTAATGGTTGATAGGGTCATGTCCGAGGGGGTTGGGGCATGGGGCCGTGGCGGGGGCGGGGGATGAGGTAAGGGCGAAAGTGGGAGGGAGGCCAAGGTTTTGCCGTGGAAGGGGGGGGTAGTGGAAGGCGTGTGGATAGTGATGGTAGGCTGAGGGTTGGGGCTTGGAATATAGAAACCCTTCAGGGTAAGTCCATAGAGCTTATGAAGATTCTTAGGAAGAGGAGGATCAATATTGCGTGTGTTCAAGAGACCAAGTGGGTAAGGTCTAAGGCTAGGGAGGTGGATGGTTACAAGCTGTGGTACTCTGGGAGCGAGAGGCATAGGAATGGAGTTGGCATCTTAGTAGATGAAGAGCTTAGAGATCAGGTAGTAGACGTGAAGAGAATCAATGATAGGTTGATGACTATTAAGTTGGCCATTCGGGGGTTTACCTTGAACGTGTGTAGTGCCTATGCACCGCAAGTGGGATCGGAGGGGGAGGAGAAGATGCGGTTTTGGGAGGCTTTGGAGGAGGTGGTGAGAGGCGTGCCTAGCTCGGAGAAGATTGTTGTAGCAGGAGATTTCAACGGGCACATCGGGGCGTTACCGGGAGGCTTTGGTGATGTGCATGGTGGTTTTGGTTTTGGGGAGAGAAATAAAGAGGGGGCTACTCTATTAGAGTTTGTGAGGTCCTTTGGGCTGGTGGTGGTGAACTCGAGCTTCCCGAAGAAGGACGATCACCTGATCACCTTTCGAAGTGCGATAGCCAGGACCCAGATTGACTTTTTATTGCTTAGGAAAGGGGATAGGGCGTTGTGTAAGGACTGTAAGGTCATCCCGAGTGAGAATCTTTCGACCCAGCATAGGCTCTTGGTTATGGATTTGGGTATAAAGAAGAATAGAAAGAGGAGGAGTAAGGAGTGTAGACCTAGAATCAAGTGGGACGGCTTGACGCCAGTGAATGCGTGGGAGATAGGGGAGAAGTTTGCGGGAATGGGGGTGTGGGAGTGTAGGGGGGACGTGGATAGTATGTGAGATAGGGCGGCTAGGTGCATCAGGGAGAATGCAAGTGAGGTGTTGGGTGTTTCTAGGGGCCGGGCCGGGCTTCATCCGGGGGATTGGTGGTGGAATAAAGAGGTGGAGAAGAAAGTGGGGACCAAGAAAGGGGTGTATGCTAAATTGGTTGAGAGTAAAGACGAAAAAGAGAAGCGGGTAAACAGGAAAGAGTACAAGCTAGCTAGGAAGGACGCTAAGTCAGCAGTCACGGCAGCTAAGACGACCGCTTTTGAGAGCTTGTATGCAGGGTTACAGGGGAAAGGAGGGGAGAAAAAGTTGTTTAGACTCGCTAAGGCTAGGGAGAGGAAGGGTCGTGACCTCGATCAGGTGAGGTGCATTAAGGGGGAGGACGATAGAGTGTTGGTGGAGGACGGCCACATTAAGAATAGATAGCAGTCGTACTTTCATAGGCTCTTGAATGACGAAGGGGATAGAGCTATTGTGTTAGGGGAACTGGAGCACTCAGAGGAGTGTCTGGATTTTAGCTATTGTAGACGTTTTGAGGTAGAAGAGGTTAGAGAGGTTGTTCGCAGGATGCGAAGGGGTAGGGCGACGGGGCCGGATGAGATACCGATGGAGTTTTGGAAGTTCGTTGGAGAGGCTGGTGTAAGGTGGTTGACTGGATTGTTTAATAAAATCTTCAAGACGGCAAAGATGCCTGAGGCTTGGAGATGGAGTACCGTGATCCCTCTCTATAAGAATAAGGGTGACATCCAGAGTTGCAATAACTATAGGGG
>NC_061113.1:164075885-164106462 GCF_002878395.1 Capsicum annuum
TGGTTTTCCGAAATAGACACTATCCGTCTCAGCCTCACCTCGACCCCTCTCTATAAGAATAAGGGTGACATCCAGAGTTGCAATAACTATAGGGGGATTAAGTTATTGAGTCACTCTATGAAGATTTGGGAGAGAGTGGTCGAGGTGAGGCTGAGACGGATAGTGTCTATTTCGGAAAACCAGTTTGGATTTATGCCTGGCCGCTCAACGACGGAGGCAATTCACCTGGTATGGAGGTTGGTAGAACAGTATAGGAAAAGGAAGAAGGACCTGCACATGGTGTTTATCGACCTGGAGAAGGCTTACGACAAAGTCCCCAGAAAGGTGCTTTGGAGATGCTTGGAGGTGAGTGGAGTACCGCTGGCATATATCAGAGTGATTAAGGATATGTATGATGGAGCAAAAACTCAGGTGAGGACGGCGGGAGAAGACTCAGAGCATTTCACTGTCTTGACAGGTTTGCATCAGGGATCTACTCTTAGTCCCTTTTTGTTTGCGTTGGTGATGGATGTGTTGACGCGACGTATTTAAGGGGAGGTGCCTTGGTGTATGCTTTTTGCAGACGATGTAGTTCTGATAGATGAGACTCGAGGAGGTGTGAATGACAAATTAGAGGTGTGGAGGCAAACTCTTGAATCCAAAGGGTTCAGGGTGAGCAGAAGCAAGACAGAGTATGTGGAATGCAAGTTTAATGATGTGTGGTGGGAGAATGAGGTAGTAGTGAAGTTGGAATCACAGGAGGTAGGTAAGAAAGATAGTTTCAAGTATCTTGGGTTCGTGATCCAGAGTAACGGTGAGATTGACGAGGATGTCTCGCACCATATTGGGGCGGGATGGATGAAGTGGAAGCTCGCGTCGGGGGTGTTGTGTGATAAGAAGGTGCCGCCCAAGCTGAAAGGCAAATTTTACAGGGTGGTAGTCCGTCCGGCCATGTTGTATGGAGCGTAGTGTTGGCCAGTTAAGAACTCCCACATCCAAAAAATGAAGGTGGCAGAAATGCGGATGTTGCGCTGGATGTGTGGGCTGACTAGAGGGGATAGAGTTCGGAATGAGACTATCCGAGAGAAGGTTGGTGTGACTCCAGTGGAGTGCAAGATGCGGGAAGCCCGATTGAGATGGTTCGGATACGTGAAGAGGAGGGGCATGGATGCCCCGGTTCGTAGGTGTGAGAGGCTAGCGTTGGATGGTTTTAGGCGGGGTAGGGGTAGGCTGAAGAAGTACTGGGGTGAGGTGATTAGGCGGGACATGGAGCAGTTACAACTCACTGAGGACATGACCCTAGATAGAAAGGTCTGGAGGACACGAATTAGGGCAGAAGACTAGGGTCGGTTTGGGTCGCTAGTGTAGGGAATTACTTGGTGGGGGTTTTATTCTTGTTATGATTTCGTGTTCCATATTTTATTACGAATCTGTGTGCTTTCCTCTGTTTTCTAATACTTATGGGTGCTGCATTTATGTTATGTAATCTAGTTCTGTGCTTTACTATGAGTTTGTGTGGTATCTCGTGACTTGAGCCGGGGGTCTATCAGAAACAGCCTTTCTACTTCTTTAGAGGTAGAGGTATGGACTGCGTACATCTTCCCCCCCCCCCCCCCAGACCCCCCTAGGTGGGAATTCACTCGGTTTGTTGTTGTATCATGTCTTATGGTATTCTATTACTTTGCCTATATACATTAGTTTCATGAAGACTTCCATTCATCTTATGTTCTCTTCCAAGTTTTAGTTTTTCTTTCTTCTTTCTTCATTTAGGTAAATTGTATGTTTTAAATATATATCTCAAATTTTTTCATTGTTACTATATAATTTTTTTTTCATTCTTTTTTCACTATATCAATTGTTTCTGTTCTTTTTTGTTTTTATTTTCTATTTCATTAATTTTAGTTAGATATGTTATGCTATTGATCTTTGTGTTTTAGATATGTATCTAGTTAAGGACTTTTTTTTTTTAATTAGAAATGCTTAAAATTACAATATTAATTATTACTACTTTCTTTTGTCTTTATTTCCTATTTCATTAATTTAAATTGATTATGTATATTATTGATTTTCGTTTAAGGCTTCTCCTAATTGAAAGATTAAAAACTGAAATAGTAAAGTACTTGGATTGTCATTTTTTAGGGGTTTTTGGTGATAATTACGATGTTTGGATTAACTTTCACTTGATTGGTATGTGGTTGAATTTGAGTTATTTTACCAACATGAGTTGTGGTGCAGCAGATGGGGTTGTTCCATCCTTAATTAGAGGTCGAGGGTTCGACCCTGGGCATGGAAAAAACTTTGTTGGGATAGTTATCCCCCGAATAGGGCCCTACCCGGCATGAATCCGGATTAGTCGGGCTCCAATGTGGGTACCGAACATCGGATGGGAAACCAAAAAAAGAGAATTTGAGTTATTTTATTTTTGAAGGTATGACAAGTGTTTATAGCGATCTATAAACATAATAAAATGAGACATATAAGTGATGAGGTAACACATTTCTTAGGCTATGACCATGACTCGTATTTGTCTTTTTCATCTTTTTCTTCTTTATTTCTTTACAAAATTATTTAATCACTTTTTTCGTCAGAAAAATTAGTTGTTGTTTACGAGTCAAGGAGATTCAGTTTGAGTGATTTGGTTCTTTGTTTTCTTGATCCACTTTCAGTTACAAATCCTCCATTATAAGTTTTAATTTTTAAATAAGGCAAAATGACCTTCTGGACCCTTGTACTATGTCGGTTTTATAAGTTGGATACTTCTACTTACATGTTTGTCATTTGGACCCATGAACCTACTGAAAAACAACATTTTAAACCTTTTTATGGTGAGTGTAACACTCTCCCCACATCAGATGCCACGTCTGCCTCATCTGTCACGTCATTTTTTTTTTTAAAAGTATTACATTAAATTCCAAGTCATTTTTAAAATGCTAAATAACAAATTAAATATTAAAATTAATTTAATTAAATAAGAAAAATTTATAATTGTAGAAAAATTTGAATAATCATGTTTTTATTTTCGCTCACAAATTAAACATCAAATTCATTCCAAATAATTAAAATTCTTCTCCAACTAATTTAAATTTTTAACTATAAATTCATATATACAAACATAATAAATTTTTGATTTTTAAATTTGAATATCTTTAAGAAATTCACAAAAAGTTTAATTTTTTTCAAGAGAAATTCACTAATTTTTTTTCAATATTCACTATCACTAACTTTCAATTCGAATTTAAATTTTAATCCCCCAAAATAAAGATTTCAATTTAAATTTAAATTTTATTCAAAAAAGAATGAAAAGAACTAAATTGAGAGAAAATTAACAAAAAAGTGAAAGTGGGAGGGAGGGGGGGCTGGAAGAGTGTTGAGGTGAGGTGTGGCGGCTGGAAGGGGCTGGGAGGGGTGTGGGAGATGGGGTGGAAAGGGGATGGAAGGGGCTAGTGAGGTGTGGGGCGGTGGGGACGGGGCTGGGGGAGGGGTGGGATAGGGCTGGAAGAGTGTGGGGGTGGGGATGGGCTGGGGTGGGGGTGGGGAAAGGCTGGACAGGTGTTAGGATGGGGTGGGGGGTTGGGGGTGGGGTGGGGTGGTGAGGGAAAAAATATTTTTATTTTTTTTAATTTTTAAAAATATTCTTAAATTATTGTTAAATTTTTTAAAATATTTTTAAATTATAAAAAATGGAGGGAAAAAAAGAACCCTTTTTTTTAAAAAAAATTTAATAATATTTTAAAAATTATTTTAATGTAAAATTGGCCAAAAATTGACCCTCACTCGCACCCCCAGGCAAGTGGCTACACTCTCTTTATCCTAGTCACCATTTCAATGCCACATAGGCAAGGTCAACGGTCAAAGGGTGCAAAATATTGTTTTTTAATGAGTTCAAGGGTCCAGATGACAAACATGTAAGTAGAAGTGTCCAACTTACAAAACCGACATAGTACAAGGATCCAGAAGACCATTTTGCCTTTAAATAACACTAAAGTCTATGCAAATAATTACTTAAATCTCTGAGTCTCCTATCTATATATCTATATTTATAATAGTAGTATTTTTTTCATTGATCTTTCATCTTATGCTTTTTAATTGTTATACGGTTTTAACTGCTTATGAATTCACTGGTAAACCATTAAAAAAATATAAAATGCCTTTTCAAATATTGAAGAAGTATTACTGGCTTCATTTATATAATATTTATGAATCCACTTTACCCTTACAAAATTCATTCTTTAATTTTCACACTACACAAATATTTAATATATTATGGTTGATGATATAATAAATATGCATGCAGAAACAACAGAATTGAATGTTGTCGTTTGATTTGCAAACTAGGAAGAGAAATCCACAATAATCATCTACATGTCATGAATATATAAAAGGAACATAACAATAAATATATTATTTAGTAGTAACATTTTTTCTTCATATTGCTATTCTTTTTTGTTTCAATGAAGTAGTTTCAAAATAAAGATGTGCCAATAGTACATCATGTGAATTTTACTAAATTTTTCGAGAGTAATTTATAGAAAATTTGAGTTTTTGAAGAAATTCACTGCAATCTTTATCTATAATAGGAGAATGACTATGGAGTTATCACATTAATTATTGTATTACTTTAGTTTTAATTTTTTCCTCCGATATTGCCTTTTATCAAACATGAAATTAAGTGTTAAATAAATTGGAATTCAGAATCTGATTTATTTGGATTTGAAAATTGAAAAAAATCTTTAAAATATCATGAATCTAATTTATATCTTTAATATCGCACGAAGCGCGACCAAGTTTACCAGTTAGACATGTATTCAAAAAGAGAAAGTTGAAAATTGAGCTAGCTAAAGGGAACATTGAATTGGAACCATTAGCTAATAATGAGTAGGGGTGGACGTTCGGTATTTGATTCGGTATTTTCAAAATTCGGGTTCGGTAATTTGGTAATCAGTATTTAAACGTAGATACCACATACCATACTTATAAACATCGGTTCGGTAATTTGGTAATCGGTAAATTAAACTTCGGTTCGATACGGTATTTGGTAATACCATATTAAAGTTGGAGATGCGCAAATGTACATTTAAACTTCAAAAAGTATATTTAGTAGAAACCCTATTTTGTATTCTTTTTGTTGTTTTTTATGAATATATTATCAAGGTTCAAGAGATTCTTTGGGATTACTAATAATATTGTCTATTGGGTTGATTACACACACACACACACACACACACACACACATATATATATATAAAATATTCGATTCGGTAAATACCGAATACCAAACGGTATTAATATCTTGTACCAAACCTAATCCCGATTACCAGAATATTGAAATTTTACTCCCAAATACTTTACCAAATACCGAATTATTGAATATCAATTACCAATTTTTTTGATTTGATTCGGTAATTCGATTTTTGATATTTTATGCCCAGCCCTAATAATGGGTTAATTGATTATGATTTTTATTTTGGGATTTAGACGGTTGGTTTGAAGGGTTGACTAACATTGACTTTGAAGAGTTCTAAAAATATGTGATCAACTCTAACGTGTGCTGCTAACACTAAAAACAATCTCTAATGTACAAAACCCTACGAGTTATGTTCAGTCATAATTCATAAATTAGTGCCGATATTCATGACCACTCTAGTCGCTAGTCAGCTACATCTGGGATGATCCGTCTACTACATTCTCTAATCTAAAGAAATCAATAGCCACAAATAATATGAACTATATGTAGTTTCTTAAACCTCTACCCATTAACCCCATGCAACATTCTAAGAACCCTCTTTTTCTTTTAAAAGTAATTATACTTTCTTCCAATTTTTTAATTACTTTACTCTCTCTCTATTAATATACATAACATAGCCAACATATACATAATATTCTGTGTATATGTGAGATTTTTGTAATATGCTTAGGGAGTTACAATTTTTTATAATATTGAAAACATAAGTTGTATATTTATGTACTTTTTAGTTTTTTCAATCCCGATGAAGCCTATATCATACATCAATGGGAACTAGTGATCACATTGACACAAGTGTTGACACTTAATTTTTGTCCTTCATAACTTGGTTTAATTTTGAGTTTCTTCAATTTTAAATAAAATTGAAATATTTGTTCTAATGGGATAAGGAATTTTCTAACATAATTTTTGAGCTAATTTTGTCATTTTAAATAACAATTATGCATTTTCATATTCAAATATAAGGGATCATATGATTTTTTATTTAAATAAATATGTTTTAAGCCAGCTTTCAATCGAAGTTTGCCTCTAAAATTAATTAGGTTGAGGATAATTCAGTCTAAATCTACTTGGTCTTGAAATAATTAATTTTTAGAAAGTAATTACTTAGATTTTATTAAATCAAGAAGTTCGAAATTAAATTGAATATTGATTCGTATTAATTTTTGATTCAATTTGAATTAATGGTTAAATGTGACCATATCCGAGAATGATTTGGTCGCAGCTGCAAAGAATTGACTTTGCTTGAATCTAATTTGGCTATATCTTAATGAAATTTGGTAAAATTATAAATCTATTAATCATTTTCTAAATAGCTTAAATTCCTAAAACCCTTTATTCCTTATCAATCTATTCGACACAAACCCAAACACCCATTGGCCCAATCCAGCCCAACCGTATAACCCGTCCTTCTTCATACAACAACAACATTTCATCATTGGCACCCGCAACAGCCTTCAACCAAAAGACCTCTAATTCCAAATGCTCTTGCCTCTTTTGACTTCCCCTTTTCTTCTTAAATTCATACAAAATTGCGTGCTAAGCATGAGGGTCATGCAAAAGAAGCTTCTGGGAATGAGAAATTCTCCAAAATATCAAACCCTTATCCCTTTTCCAATTCAAAGTCAAATTTCATACTGAGATAATATGAATCCACCTCAGCTTATCGTTATTTCATATTAAGATCATTTTTCCTTAATAATCCAGGAAATATTCTCGAAAGAAGACACCGGCTACATTCTTATTCCTGGAGGGTGCGCGCAAGGACAAAGATATAGCTCATCTTCGTCCATTCATTGAGATTGCGTGATAGCCATTTTACCCAAATTCTACATCATAAATCAATCAAAAATTGATTTCAAATCTCCCCTATATATATCTCCACTGTTACTTCTAAGAAATTCCAAGTCTTGAAGCATTAAAAATTATTCGAGCAAAAAAGTAAGAATTTCTTAATTGAAAGAAGATTTCCTTTGCTAAGTAAAAAAGTTTCTAGACTAGAAATCCTTGTTAGACTTCATTGAGTACTGGATTCTGGCTAAGTAACAAGTTAGTTTTTCAGCAGTGGCATGAGCATTCCGATAAAAGTTCGAGTCTCAATTTGCTGCTCCAAAAGTGGTCAAATCCTCGTCTCTTTTTCTTTTTTGTGGTTCAGTTTATTGTTCTTATTGTTGTTGTCACACTATGTTTAGTATTTGAATATTTTTTCTTTATATATTTTTTAATAGTAGTAGAGGTACTTGAATCCCATGTTCGATTGTGGGAGTAGTTTTGTTGCTGTAGTATTTAGGTTTTGTTATAGCATTTTATATCATCGTTTCGATTGTTGAACATTTAAGCACGTAAATAATAAAGCATAAAGTAAACAACATAAAGATTTATCCTGGTTCGGCACACCAATCCAGTGCCTACGTCCAGTCCCCTTGGGTTTTAAGTTTTCTTTAGATCGTTGAAAGTTTGGTTCGAGTACAATCATAGGACACAAGTTCTGAAGACTTATTTTGCTCTTCAGATCTTGTGACACAGCTTCAGTTGATGTTAAAAAGTTGACTCGATCCTACTCTTTATATAACAATTAGTTACAAAGCCTTGTTAGACTAAGATTGAGACACTTTGAAGTTTTTGCTTAAAGTTGCGTAAAAAGTGTCTATCTTTGGTCTTCTTCTTTTATAGTCACTGTCTGCTGCTCTATATAAGGAAACCCAAGAGATTTCTTCTCAATCAAAGATATGAATTGATTCCTTGATTAAGGAATGTAGCCGTGTATAATTTCCATATCAGATATATCCATATACGACTTTGAATCACGTCCATATTAGATATATCCGTGATCTATATTTCCTTTTTGATTTTGGTGCCTGGCCAATGTACTTGTGATCTTCTCTTCTTGATTGATTCGGTCTACCATGAATCTGGGGATTGCAACCATGATTGTGGGAAGGTTGATCCTTATTCTATTTTCGTGATGCTTGATTGATCTGCTTGCTATGCCGAGGTCCTACATATCTTTGGCGAGATATTGTGTTTTGATTTTCCATGATATTTGGGACTATGATGCTCCTTCCATTTGTCTTCTCATGATTGATTTTACTTGGATACTACTTGAATATCGTGGATGCCTTTCCATTCTTGATGTCCTTCTATTTCTGGAGCCGACTTCCTTTATCTTTCCATTATTACTAGCTACAAAGATACACTTGTGAGTTTGTCATTATTAAAACATAAACTTGGGAGGCCAAAAATCTCCCCCTTTTTGATAATGACAACAATTATAAACATCAGTTAACTTCACTGTTTGTCAGCTTGCTCCCCCTGACTTGTGTAAGTATTAGCTGACATTTGATTTGAGCTTGTTCTACTCCCCTTGATTGTAGGCTATTTTGATGTTTCTGTCCCTCTCCCCCTTTGAGATAGTAAAAAATAAATAATATACAGGCAATATGTAGACAGTGAAATGCACAGACAAAAGGTTTCTAAATATCATGAATGCTAATGATACCAAGTCTACAAGCGTAATTCGGTGACTTCTAACCTTTGTTATTTCGTTATTTCATATTTTATTTTATTTTATTATTTCATATTTCATTCTTTGTATTATGCTAGTAGTAGCCCCTGTACCTTGACTTGCGTGGGATTTGTGGATATTGTCTGTTGTCTGTTGTTGCTGTTGCTGTGGTCGTTTCTTGCACTGCTTTGGATTGGGTTATCGGCTGGGAATCTGTATTTGGGGCTGTGGGGGTTGAGTCCAGTGGTGTTTGACCCCTAATTGAGTATAGTTTTGTTTCATGAGTATTTCTTTGAATTTGTGTGAGCCTCGTATTTCCTTGCTGCTGCTTTGATACTATCACCGTGTATATCTTTATATTTTCTTATACTTTCGTGTAGTTGTGGCTGTGGGCGGTAATGGGTGGATAGGGTCATGTCCAAGGGGGTTAGGGCGTGGGGCCGTGGTGGGGGCGGGGGATGAGGAGAGGGCGGGAGTGGGAGGGAGGTCGAGGTTTAGCTGCGGGGGTGGGGGGTGGGGGGTAGTGGAGGGCGTGTGGATAGGTCCGGTAGGCTGAGGGTTGGGTCTTGGAATATAGGGACCCTTCAGGGTAAGTCCATAGAGCTTGTGAAGATTCTTAGGAAGAGGAGGATCAACATTGCGTGTGTCCAAGAGACCAAGTGGGTAGGGTCTAAGGCTAGGGATGTGGATAGTTACAAGCTGTGGTACTCTGGGAGCGAGAGGCGGAGGAGTGGAGTTGGCATCTTAGTAGATGAAGAGCTTAGAGGTCAGGTAGTGGAGGTGAAGAGGATCAACGATAGGTTGATGACTATTAAGTTGGTCATGCGGGGGTTTACCCTGAACGTGTGTAGTGCATATGCGCCGCAAGTGGGGTCGGAGGGGGAGGAGAAGATGTGGTTTTGGGAGGCTTTGGAGGAGGTGGTGAGAAGCGTGCCTAGTTCAGAGAAGATTGTTGTAACAAGGGATTTCAACGGGCACATCGGGGCGTTACCGGGAGGCTTTGGTGATGTTCATGGTGGTTTTCGTTTTGGGGAGAGAAATGAAGAGGGGGCGACCCTATTGGAGTTTGCGAGGGCCTTTGGGCTGGTGGTGGTGAACTCGGGCTTTCCGAAGAAGGACGAGCACCTGATCACCTTTCGAAGCGCGATAGCCAGGACCCAGATTGACTTTTTGTTACTTAGGAAAGGTGATAGGGCGTTGTGTAAGGACTGTAAAGTCATCCCGAGTGAGAATCTTTCGACCCAGCATAGGCTCTTGGTTATGGATTTGGGTATAAAAAAGAATAGAAAGAGGAGGAGTAAGGAGTGTAGACCTAGAATTAAGTGGGGCGGCCTGACGCCAGTGAATGCATGGGAGATAGAGGAGAGGTTGGCGGGAATGGGGGCGTGGGAGTGTAGGAGGGACGTGGATAGTATGTGGGACAGGGTGGCAAGGTGCATCAGGGAGAATGCAAGTGAGGTGTTGGGTGTTTCTAGGGGCCGGGCCGGGCACCATTGGGGGGATTGGTGGTGGAATGAAGAGGTGGAGAAGAAAGTGGGGACCAAGAAAGGGGCGTATGCTAAGTTGGTGGAAAGTAAGAACGAAGAGGAGAAGTGGGTAAACAGGAAAGAGTACAAGCTAGCGAGGAAGGAGGCTAAGTCGGCAGTCACGGCAGCTAAGACGGCCGCTTTTCAGAGCTTGTATGTAGGGTTACAGGGGAAAGGAGGGGAGAAAAAGTTGTTTAGACTCGCTAAGGCTAGGGAGAGGAAGGGTCGTAACCTCGATCAGGTGAGGTGCATTAAGGGGGAGGATGGTAGAGTGTTGGTGGAGGACGGCCACATTAAGAATAGATGGCAGTCGTACTTTCATAGGCTCTTGAATGACGAAGGGGATAGAGCTATTGTGTTAGGGGAACTGGAGCACTCAGAGGAGTGTCGGGATTTTAGCTATTGTAGACGTTTTAAGGTAGAAGAGGTTAGACAGGCTCTCCGCAGGATGCGAAGGGGTAGGGCGACGGAGCCGGATGAGATACCGGTGGAGTTTTGGAAGTTCGTTGGAGAGGCTGGTGTAAGGTGGTTGACTGGATTGTTTAATAAAATCTTCAGGACGGCAAAGATGCCCGAGGCTTAGAGGTGGAGTACCATGATCCCTCTCTATAAGAATAAGGGGGACATTCAGAGTTGCAATAATTATAGGGGGATTAAGTTATTGAGCCACTCTATGAAGATCTGGGAGAGAGTGGTCGAGGTGAGGCTGAGACGGATAATGTATATTTTGGAAAACCAGTTAAGATTTATTCCCGGCCGCTCGACGACGGAGGCAATCCACCTGGTACGAAGGTTGGTAGAACAGTATAGGGAAAGGAAGAAGGATCTGCACATGGTGTTTATCGACCTGGAGAAGGCTTACGACAAAGTCCCCAGGGAGGTGCTTTGGAGATGCTTGGAGCTGAGTGGAGTACCGCTGGCATATATCAGAGCAATTAAGGATATGTATGATGGAGCGAAAACCCAGGTGAGGACGGCGGGAGGAGACTCAGAGCATTTCACTGTCCTGACAGGATTGCATCAGGGATCTATTCTTAGTCCCTTTTTGTTTGCGTTGGTGATGGATGTGTTGACGCGGCTTATCCAAGGGGAGGTGCCGTGGTGTATAATTTTTGCAGACGATGTAGTTCTGATAGATGAGACTCGAGGGGGTGTGAATGACAAATAATAGAGGTGTGGAGGCAAACTCTTGAGTCTAAAGGGTTCAGGGTGAGCAGAAGCAAGACAGAGTATGTGGAATGCAAGTTTAATGATGTGAGGCGGGAGAATGAGGCAGTAGTGAAGCTGGAAGCACAGGAGGTATGTAAGAGGGATAATTTCAAGTATCTTGGGTCTGTTATCCAGAGTAACGGTGAGATCGACGAGGATGTCTCGCACCGTATTGGGGCGGGATGGATGAAGTGGAAGCTCGCGTCGGGGGTGCTATGTGATAAGAAGGTGCCGCCCAAGCTTAAAGGCAAATTCTACAGGGTGGTAGTCCGTTCGGCCTTGTTGTATGGAGCGAAGTGTTGGCTAGTTAAGAACTCCCACATCCAAAAAATGAAGGCGGCAGAAATGCGGATGTTGCACTGGATGTGTGGGCTGACTAGAGGGGATAGGGTTCAGAATGAGACTATCCGAGAGAAGGTTGGTGTGACTTCAGTGGAGTGCAAAATGCGGGAAGCACGATTGAGATGGTTCGGACACGTGAAGAGGAGGGGCAGGGATGTCCCGGTCCGTAGGTATGAGAGGCTAGCGTTGGATGGTTTTAGGCGGGGTAGGGGTAGGCCGAAGAAGTACTGGGGTGAGGTGATTAGGCGGGACATGAAACAGTTACAGCTCACCGAGGACATGACCCTAGATAGGAAGGTATGGAGGACGCGAATTACGGCAGAGGACTAGGGCCAGTTTGGGTCGCTAGTGTAGGAAATTACTTGGTGGGGGTTTTATTCCTGTTATGATTTCGTGTTCCGTGTTCCATGTTTTATTACGAATCTGTGTGCTTTCCTCTACTTTCCTTTGTTTTATATTACTTATGGGTGTCGTATTTATGTTATGTAATCTGCTTCTGTGCTTTACTATGTGTTTGTGTGGTATCTCGTGCCTTGAGCCGGGGGTCTATCGAAAATAGCCTTTCTACTTCTTCAGAGGTAGAGGTATGGACTGCGTACATCTTACCCCCCCCAGACCCCACTAGGTGGGAATACACTGGGTTTGTTGTTGTTGTTGTTGCTAATGATACCAAGCCTTTTTTGTAGAGAGCAAAATCTTTCTTCTATCAGTGGTTTTGTAAAGATATCTTCTAGTTGATTTTCAGAGTCAACATAGTTTAGGCAAAAGTCACCGTTTTCAACATGATCTAGAATGAAATGATGCTTGATATCGATATGTTTAGCCCTAGAGTGATGCACCATGTACTTAGATAGGCTGATGGCACTAGTGTTATCACACATAATAGGAACAGATTCAAAAGCTAAGTCGAAGTCAAAAAGCTGATGCATAATCCATAGAATTTGAGTGCCACAGCTTCTGACAGCTATGTATTCTGTTTCTGTGGTTGAGAGAGCGATGGAAGTCTATTTCTTGCTATGCCAAGAGATATGAGCATCGCCAAGAATTTGACATGTTCTGCTGGTGCTCATCCTATCACTTTTGTCTCCTGCAAAATCAGTATCTGAATATCTAATTAAATCAAAATAAGAAAAGTAGGGATACCATAGATTGAGGTCTTGTGTTTCTATTAGATATCAGATGACTCGTTTAATGATAGTGAGATGAGATTCCTTCGGAGTCGACTGAAATCTGGTGCATTTACACACTGAACATAATATCTGGCCAACTTGCAGTTAAATAGAGTAGAGATCCAATCATCCCACGGTACATGTTCTCGTCAACATCTTTTTTGGCTAAATCTGAATCAATGCTTGTGGATGGACTCATGGGTGTTCCATAGGCCTTTCTCTTTTCCATGCCAAACTTTTTGATGAGTTCTTTCATGTATTTGGCTTGACTGATGAAGGTTCCCTTGGGAGTTTGTTTGATTTGTAGTCCCAAAAAGAATGTGAGCTCGCCCATAAGACTCATTTCGAATGCTCCTTTCACCAAATTAGCAAAATTCTCGCACATATAGATTTTAGAACTACCAAAAATGATATCGTCAACGTAAACTTGCATAATGAGGAGATTTGAATCTAGCTTTTGAATGAACAAAATTGTGTCAATTTTACCCCTTTGAAAATTGTTATTTAGTAGAAAAGTACTCAGTCTCTCGTACCAAGCTTTTGGGGCTTGTTTGAGGCCATAAAGTGCTTTTGATAACTTGAAAACATGATTTGGAAATGAAGGATCTTCAAATCCAGGGGTTTGTTTTACGAAAACTTCCTTATACATAAAGCCATTTAAGAAATCACTTTTTACATCCATTTGATATAATTTAAAACATTTGAATGCGGCAAAAGCTAGTAAAATTCATATTAACTCTAACCTAGCCACAGAGGCAAAGGTTTCATCGTAATCAATACCTTCCTGCTGAAAGTAGCTTTGAGCTACGAGCCTGGCTTTATTTCTGATAACTTTACCTTCTTCATTTACCTGATTTCTGTAGACCTATCTGGTTCTGATTACTGAGTAGTTTCTTAGTCTTTCAACTAGTGTCCAAACTTGATTTCGTTTAAATTATTCTAGTTCCTCCTTCATAGCTTTAACCCATGATTCATCATTGAGAGCTTCATTAGTTTTCTTCGGTTCGATTTGAGACACGAGGGCAACAAATGCTTGTCTCCTTAATGATGCTTTGGTTTACACTTTGTCTTCTGGATTTTTGATGATGAGTTCATTTGGATGGCTTCCATCCTGCTTTAACTCTTTTGGAATGTTTTTCCTCCCTTTTTCTTCTGTAGGAGTCGACTTTGTTGAGGGTATAGTCGACTTGTCTTGAGAGGGCTCTGGAGTTGTGATGAGATTTTCTCCAGTCTGTATATTACTTACCTATTTTTCATCAACATTTATACTCATAGTAAGGTGGTTAGAGTAATCAAAGACAATGTGCGTAGATTCCTCAACAACTAAAGTTCTTTTATTAAAAGCCCTGTAAGCACGACTAGTGGGAGAGTACCCAAGGAAAATACCTTCGTCACTTCGTGGATCAAATTTTCCTAGGGTATTCATACTATCATTGTGAATAAAACATTTGCAGCTGAAGGGATGGAAGTAGCCGATGTTGGGCTACTTTCTTCCCCAAAGTTCATAAGGTGTTTTCTTCTAAATAGGTCTGATCAGACACCTGTTGATGATATGACATGCTGTACTAACTGCTTCTGCCCAAAAGTGATCTGGGAGATCGTGCTCTAACAACATTATTCTGGAGGTTTCCTGTAGGGATCGGTTCTTTTGTTCCACTACACCATTTTATTGGGGAGATCGCAGTGAAGAGAAGTTCTGAGAGTATCCATTTTGAGCACAATATTCTTTAAACGCCTTATTTTCAAATTCTCCTCCATGATCACTTGAATGTAAGTGATGAGGTGCTCGACTTCTCTCTGTATTTTTCTACAAAATATCTCAAAATTTGTGAAAGCTTCATGTTTATGTGCAAGAAACATAACCCAAGTAAATTGTGAGTAATCATCAACTATGACAAAAACATATCTTTTTCGACCAATGCTTGCAGTTTTGGTGGGACCAAACAGATCCATGTGTAGTAGAGACAATGTCCTTGGCTTTGAAAGATGTTCTAGTCTGTTTACCTAGTTGGCAGGCATCACTGATGTGATCTTTTTAAAACTTGATTTTTGGCAAACCTTTCACCAAATCAATCCTAGACAGTTTCTCAATAATGTGCATGTTGGAATGCTCAAGCTTCCTGTACCATAACCACATATCATTGGCTTGCACAGTGAGGCAGGTCAGGGTGGCAAAGTCAGGACTATTTAAAACATAAATGTTATCAATGCGTTTACCGATAAGGGAAATATTTTCTTTTTCATGTTTAATTGAGCAACTTTCAGATTTGAAGAGCAATCCAAACCCGGCGTCACATAGTCAGATGCTCAACAATTTGTGTTTGAGACCATCTACTAGGTATACTTCGGTGAATTTGCATGATGAGCTGAGTCTTATTGAGCCGACTCCAATGACGTTGTCTCTAGCATTGTCACCGAATCTAACTGATCCCCTATCTATTTTCTGTAGAGAAGAAAAGTTTTCCTCCTTTCCAGTCATAAGTCTAGAACATCTGCTGTCAATGACCCACATTCCTTTTCTGTAGCTCTTGCGGATCTGTTCCTGCAAATCAAGAAGGTTAATTTTGTTTAGGTACCTAAGTGGTCTTGGGTCCTTCCAGGTTAGATGTGCTTTTCTTGGGTTTCCAAACCCACACACTTTTAGGCTTATGCCTACAGCTGTAGGATTTGTGCCCTCTTTATCCACAAGTAAAGCAGATGGGTCCTCGAAAAGAAAAAGAGGTCTTAGCTGATTTAAACGACCTTGAGAAGAAACTCAGATTCCCTTTTAAGGAGTTTGTTCCTATGAAACTGTGGCTTGGGGACCTTTTAAGATTGTTTAATTTGGTTTTTGCATCACCAAGCTCTTCATGAAGCAAGTCATTTTCAACTTGATATGTCTCAATTTCTATTTGCCAGTTTTGTCGTTCTTCGAGGAGTTTTTGTTTAAAACGAACTTCAGAACTTTTCTTTTCTTGATCAAGCTTATTATATTCATCTATAATTTTTTGAAGTTTATCGGTTAGCATATCCAGATTACACTAGAGTATTACAGTTATGTGGCTTTACCTCACTAGGCCCACCTGTTGCCATAAAGCACATGTTTGAGGCCTCTAATTCTTCTTCTGTTTCATCTTCATCGCTCCAGGCCCCAAAATTTTGATTTTTTCTGGACGATTGTCGACTCAATTCTGGATAGTTTTGTTTAAAATAGAGATCATTGTTTCTGATAGTCATTGTTCTTGCCTCCCTAGGATCTTTGCTGTCTCCGTCTCATGATCTGCCTTACCCCACGGTTGATGAGGTCTATTCCTTCGTTATCAACATTTTCTAGAATGTCCTCCTCTTCGGTTGGAGTAGCATTGAAGACTACTATTTTCTTTTTTTCATCGTTGTGAAACCTATTGATATAATTTTTCTCATATGCAATAAGGTTACCTCACAATTCATCATATGTCATGTTGTGAAGGTCTCCGTTTTCCAAAATAGCAGCCTTGGTTTCTCAAGTCTTTGGGAGACTTTGGACCAGCTTCTGGACTTGCATGCTATGGGGATAGATCATCCCCAGTGATTTCAGTTCACAAACAATTTTACTGAATCTGGAGAACATTGATTCATTATCCTTCATTTCGAATAACTCATTCATTTACAAGAGCAACAATTTTTGACTTCTTGACTTTGGTGGTTCCTTCATAGGTTACCACATTTCTTTTGTTGTCTCACACGTTGAGATCTTTCATATTCTTCTTTTCTAACTGCACATAAAAGTAAACTTATAGCAAACACGTTAGTTTGGATTGCCTCATGTTGTTCTTTGGTAATATCAAAATTTTCAAGATCGTCCATAGCAGTACTATTTGATTCTTTATCTTTGTCTTTTTGTTTTTTCTTGAGCCCTGGAATTGGCTTAGGATTTTTTTTTATGACAACCCAGGATTGGTAGTCATTTGATTGGACAAAGATAGTGAGTCTATTTTTCCAGTATGAATAGTGGTGTCCATTGAAGTATGGTGGTCTTGTTGAGGAGTGACCATCCCGAAGAAGAACACTGCGGATTTGATAATTGGCCATTTGATCTTTGCTCACTTGCGTTTAGGCAATGCTATCTGTGAGACCTGCTCTGATACCAATTGAAATTCAAGAGAGGGAGGGGGGGATGAATTGAAATTTTCTTCTGTGAGTCGACTACCGACTTCTCACAGTCGACTCACCTGCAAATCAAAAACACTTCACAAATATATTAAACTTCAACAATTAAGCACATAAATAATAAAGCATAAAGTAAACAACACAAAGATTTATCTTGGTTCGGTACACCAATTTAGTGCCTATGACCAGTCCCCTTGGGTTTCAAGTTTCCTTTAGATCGATGAAAGTTTGATTCGAGTACAATGACAGGAAACAAGTTCTGAAGACTTATTTTGCTCTTCAAATCTTGTGACACAACTTCAATTGATGTTATAAAGTTGACTCAATCATACTCTTTCTATAACAATCGTAAACTATAGTTACAAAGCCTTGTTAGACTAAGATTGAGACACTTTGAAGTTTCTGCTTAAAGTTGCGTAAAAAGTGTCTGTCTTTGGTCTTCTTCTTTTATAGTCTTTGGTTGCTGCTCTTCATAAGGAAACCTAAGAGATTTCTTCTCAATCAAGGATATGAATTGATCCCTTGATTGAGGAATGTAGCCGTGTACATCAGATATGTCCATATACAGATTTGAATCATGTCTATATCAGATATGTTCGTGATCTATATTTCCTTTTTGATTTTGATGCCTAGCCAATGTACTTGTGATCTTCTCTTCTTGATTGATTCGGTCTGCCGTGAATCTGGGGATTGCAGCCATGATTGTGGGAAAGTTGATCCTTATTCTATTTCCATGATGCTTGATTGATCTATTTGCCATGCCGAGGTCATCCATATCTTTGGCGAGATATTGTGATTCGATTTTTCGTAATATTTGGGACTATGATGTTCCTTCCATTTGTCTTCTCATGATTGATTTTACTTGGATATCGTGGATGTCTTTCCATTCTTGATGTCCTTCTATTTCTTGAGCCGGCTTCCTTTATCTTTCTATTATTACCAGATGCAAAGATACACTTGTGAGTTTTTCATTATTAAAACATAAACTTGGGAGTTTTTCATTATTAAAACATAAACTTGGGAGGCCAACATTAAGAGCTTATTCATCTCTTTACTTTAGTTTGCTAGTATAGGTGTTGTTTGTCTTTTGTCTCTTTTGACTCTGTATTTGAAATAAGCCTTTCACAAGTATTCTTCTTATCAATATTATTGAAATGAACCAGTGAATCAAGCATAAGCATGAATGAGCAAACCTAGTAAATCCTCAATGACCATTTTTGTGGTCTAAAATGACTAGCTAATAAGAGAGGTTTGTTAGATTGATTCAATTGATATCAGTCAGATTTTTCTCTAAAAACTTGTTTGGTTGATTTAAATAATCTGATTCGAAGATTTTGTCTAAGTAGCTTGTGTTGAAATAGAAATTAGGTGTTCAAAAAATCTATACTAGGTCCTGAATCAGTAGCCCATTTTCTCGACATCTTTCTTTCTCTTCTTCCTTTCATCCAGTGTTATCCTCTGTTATATGTTCATTCCCCTCCTCTTCCCCTTTTTAAAAAATATATGATTTGAGCTATGACACAGAAAATTTAAGTGTGGTAAAGATGAAATAGATCTTATCCTAAATAATCAAAACCTAGAAACCACTACACTTATGGTGTGTCATCTAGCTCTTTGACTCTCTTGTTGGATCAAACAATTATGTTTCATTAATGGATTGTCTTGTTCTATTTTGCTAAGGTGTTTTGAGTTATGTGCATCTGCCTATTTTAATCTTAGACTTAAATTGTTGGTGATTGAAGATCACAACTACTTTCTCCAAAATGCCTTCTTATGTGATTTAAGGATCCCTTAAAGAACTTTGATTTGTACTAATTGAAATTTGTCAAAAAGAGGGTGAAACAATTGACCATTTAACTTCTGAAAATGATTGTTTCCCTCCTACTATCTTCTGTTTTCTTTGAGGTAGTATGTGTCAGATGCATTTTTGTTTACAAAAAAAGCGATTGCTATGTTCTGTTAAGCATTTTTAGCTAGTCATTTATATCTTAACATATTTATTCACTATCAGTAGTATTAGTTTCAATTAGGTTCTAATCCTCGTCTTTTTCTTTGCTTGTGAAATTTGTCTAGAGTCCAAATGGACTCTTCTTCTATTGTGTTTCCTTAATGGGCCAGTGAGGCACATTTCTCTTCGAGTCAGCCCTAAAGCAAGACCCTAAAGGGTCAATGTATAGTGGTATACAAAAACTAAAATTTACATATATACACAAGATAACTTTACATTATTACAATAAATCCCATATTGACAAAGTAACTACATAAATTCCAAAGTTATTACTAAAATCCCCTATTTTTTTTTTTACTTCTCTCTCATTCCTCTTATACATAAAATAAAAAAAGGATCCGTATCTTTACTTTCTCTCTTTCCCACATTTGCTCCCTTTTTTCTCACATTAAACAATTCTTACTTTCTCTCTCTTTCCCATATTTGCTCCCTTTTTTCCTCCCATTTAATAATTTTTTTCTTTCTCTCTCTATCATATTTGCTCCCTTTTTTTCTTCCATTAAACAACCGATTGTTCCTTCATTATTGAATACCTTTTTTCACGTTCGAATTCAAGTTATTGTATACTTAGAGGTTACCAATTTGTAAGTTATCAAACATTTATTGAACTTATATACTGATTTTATTCACTAATTTTTAGTTTTTTTTTCATCCTTACCAAATCACAACCTGGTTTGATTTTTGGTTGCATGTTTGTTTTTTATGAAATTAATTGCTTTTGCAAATCCATTTTAGTGTGATAGTTCGATAATATCATTCTTTTCAATTATTAAAAATCAAATTTTTGTATTTTTTGTTTTAAAGTTGTTAGTTCTTATTTGGATTCTTGTTTGGTTGCATGTTGATTTTTATGAAATTACCTTATTTTGCGACCCCATTCTAGTTTGTTAGTTGATTTTTTTCGTATTTTTTTCATATAATACAAGTCAGATCTTTGAATTTCTTGTTTATAGTTGCGATTGTTTAATCAATATAGTATAAATTTACTAATAGATTCTCGTCCTATCTTTAGTTTAGGATTTAGTCAATTAGATTCTCAAGAACAAAATATTTTCGTTGGTTATGTTCCTGGCATATTTGATATTATACATTTATATTATTTGATTATACATTACTTTATTTATCAGACTAATGTATAACATTAGTCTTCTGCTTTATATTCAATTATATTATACAATAAGGTGTACATAAAAGAGGCAGTTATTATTATAAGTGGAATTATACGTTATGAATGTTTGAATATTGTATAAGGTGACATTATACATTCTTACTTTGGCCAAAGTTTTGCACTTTTTAATATTGTATAAGGTGACATTATACATTCTTACTTTAGCCAAAGTTCTGCACTTAATAGTGTGATATTATACATTATGGAATATTACATTATAATGTATAAGTTATAATATATCAGTCATTATACATTACTTATTTTGAAAGGTGACATTATATAATCTAACGAGTTTATAGGTCATACATATTTAAGGTGAAATTGTGTATTATGACATTATACAGTACTGCAGTCTATTATTTAAATGCATAAGTTATCCTCATACATGTCTAACTGTTGTTTAATTATGGTCTGATTTATTTTTTTAAATATATAAGTTATCATCACACATGTGTAACTGTTGTGTTATTAGGGCCTGATTTTATTTTTCCAGGACATGAAGTATCGATTGAACTGCTTAAATAAATTTGATTTTTTTTACATGTATAACGATATTATAATAAATTGAACGGATGTTGCTTCATCGTTTTTCTTTAAATTAGGGACTGTGGCGTTTTTGTGTCTGCCTATGCAGAAATATTAAGTGAAGGACAACAAATTCATTCATGTGAGTTTGATGCTGGAACTCAATGTGCACACTATGCTTCATTACTATGGCATTACAGAGTGACAAAGTCAAAAGAAGGGTACACGAATGATAATAAGGATCCTCCTCTGCCGAGGAATAGTTATCTCCAAACAATTGATGAAAGTGCACTTGTTACTTTAGAGTAGAATTTTTTTTATAATAGTCATCATTGAAACAATTAATTTTTTGATATTAAACGGTTACAATGTTACTTTTTGGATGTTAATTCACATTTTATAGATGTCCTTATTTTTATTATACATACATATCTTCTGAAGAAATATTTTGCAATTACTTACACTATATTGTAATGTTACTAATATAGTTTGGTAGTTATTGAGTTTGCTTTATATTTTATTATATATAACGTATAAAATTAAATTACAAAATAATGTGCTATTCTGTATCAACATATTGAATTTTTAGCAGTAGGTAAATTATGTTATAAGTTAATAATACATTGAACAAATGTCTCCTACGTTAAAACTTATATATTACATAACATCATACATGTTAAACGTTCATGACTTAATAGAAAATAAAGAAACTATTTAACGCCATACATATTTAAAAACTATAACACTATATCATATATTATTAACATACTTTTAATGTATTTTTCATATTAAATACTTTGTGAATGTATCATACATTTACACGAAAGTATAATCTATAACCATACACATAAAACAAAATGATAAAGGCAACTTAAATTTTCACGAATTATGTTACATAAGTCTCCCATTTCTTATGTTGTTTAAATAAAAAATAATACATGCGGTTAGTTAAAAGTCATTGTTGTCAGTAAAACATCATGCATGTTAATAAAGTATATTAGTATATCATGCATTACTTATATATGAAAGTTTAATGTATAATTTTGTAATACACATTACGTTTCAACAACTATTTACTATAATAGTTGCCAAATTACATAGTATATACATACCCACGACAGGTCGACAAAATTCAAAACCCCTTATCATGGGATGTAAGGCAATAAACAAGTATTTAACTCGTTATCTAATGTCTTATGTATCCGAATATGCGATTCCAGATACATTTGGTTCAGCATATAGATATAACGGGGCATTTTTCGATATCCATCTGCTGGTCCACCTCTAAGCATCACAATCACATTTTCTTTTGTGCGTTAAACTTTCATGTAGTTAATATCAACTCCGTAAACAACCTTTATCTCTTCAATTATGTTCGTTGGTGTGTGTATTCTCTTGTGATTAATTGATTTTGGTGCTGTAAATTCACTCACAAAATCTGTTGCCGCAACCAAATTATTCAGCAACTCCATCGCTAAGACTGCAAGTATGCCTCGAATCAAATCTTTTTATCAAAAATATTGCCGAATGATTCATACAAGACGCCTTCAACACCCATTTGCAGTTTATTTTACGACAGTGCAGTACATATCTGCATTAAATTTTTACACCGAGTCATTGTATTATACAAAAGTTCTACAAATCATAATTTCAGTAAAAATGAAAAATTTAGGCCTGACACAGTTTCGTTATACATTCGTTCGAATGTATAATCATATGTTATACATTCGGAATTTTATGATTAAATTCCCCAGAACCCAACTTCAAAACATGAACTTTTTCAAAACGTCTGATAGCATATTACCATACATTAAACTATCAACAAATAAAGACAACACTTATATATCATACCTTTGTTACAACGACCTTTAACGCAATCGAATCATATTCACTACCTTTGATACAAAGTACAACCCCTGTTTCTCTTTTAAACTCGATTTAATCACTTTAATTTTTTGCGTACTTCGTCGACATCCAATTCCATGGCAATCGTAGCAATCAATTTCAGAAAGTTAATACTTTCAGAAACAATAATTACATCATTTTTGTATGATTTATAACTGATTTTAGACTCCCAGACACCAAAATGACCCAACAATATGGGGATGCTCATCTTTTTTTTTTTTTTCAGAAATCAAGAAAGAAGTCGACTTTTTTATTCTCAACAACGTATATCAATAGTTATGAAAATTAACAGTAATGTTTAAGAGTTTTTTTTTGAAATTTAAATTTCAGTTACTATATTAACTCATATACTACTTAATTATAGGTATTTAATGGAGTAATTTAAGGATATAGGTATTTAATGGAGTAATATAAGGATTTGAAAGATATTTTCTGATAGCTCTTTTCCTTAATTATAGGTAAAACAGTTTTGTCATACATCTCACGATTGTATAACAAACCCACGAATATATAAGTATATTTTATAAAATAGGGAGAGAGAAAATCTAAAGGAATTTTTTGTAAATACTTTCATATTATACAAAATTTTTGTGGTTTACACATACAAAAATGTATACATGAGAGAAAACAATGAAAATGAAGAAAAATAAAGCAATTTACAGGTGTAAGAAGAAATAAAGCAAGTCCATTAATAGAAGTTGCTGACTTTTCTTGAGACTTAAAAAGGTCTTGAAATTTATTTCATGGGCCAAAAGTCAAATTACTAGAATTAGGATACAGTGGCTCAGAACCCAAGAATTTAGTTTTAGGACAGGTGCTGGTTGGCAAACCCAATTAGAATAGGATAGGATCTTGAAGAGGATTTGGGCCTAGGGTCTAAGTCCAAATAGTTTATTTTGATATTTCATAATTATATAATTTTTTGGGAAAAAATCTAAATAATCATCCTTAGATAGTTTAATGCAACTTATAGCAAAACTTTTTATTTTGGAAGTTGTAGCAAATTTGGTATAAAAAAAATAAAAAGAGTTTTTTTTATTTAATTAGAAAATAAAATACAAATTACAGATAAGGAAAAAAAGACTTAATGCCTATTAAAAAAGGTGACAGTTATTATTAGGATATCAATCATATTTTTTTCTCTCTAAACGGTTCTTTTCTTCTTCATAAAAAATCATACGATTTTTTATCTCAAATATTCATTATCAAACATTGAATTTTTCTTATTCTTCACGATTTTCTCTTAAATTAATTCGTCATAATTTTTTTTCTTCTTCTAAAAAACTATTGATATAAGTATTTTATTTGATTCAAATTTAATATGGACGGTGATAGTCTGCATTCTTTGCTTGTGATGCATGGAGGAAGATGAGATGTAACATATATTTAGCAATTTCTATATATGAATATAATCAGAACACAAGACAAATTGTGGTTTCATCCCTAGAATTTAACAATTTCACTAAGTAAACTATGGTTTTGTAATATTATTATTTCACACCACTTTCTATATTTGCACGACCCAAAATCTATAGGTCATGCAGAAAGAAACATAATAACACAACCATAACTCCCAAAATCAGGTGTCAACAGTATAAGAACGTATCTAATACAACTAGAATTTAAATGGAATACATAAGATATCCAAATACAAGAAAACTTTGTCTCTGAAATGAAAGTAAAGATATAGTCTATAAAGAAAGGTAGCAGAAGACATCCAGATGCCTGAAAATCATCAACTACCTTGAAAGCTCCAGCAATCGCTCGAGTCAAGCAATGTGGGGTACACTCAAAGCTGAATATGCACCGAAAGGTTATAGTAGGAGTTAGTACGGTCCACTTGTACTTAGTAAATTAGAAAATAACGTACACAAAACACCCACTAAGGGCACATCACCCGCAATCAAAAAATGCCTCACAACGATAGCCCACACTATTTGCACTAAAAGTTCTAATATATATATATCACAAATACAACAATAATACAACAAGTATACATTATATCACATGCAAGTATAAATAGAGAAGAACACACATATACAGGATGGTCAAGTATAAGTAACATGATATAGAGAAAGTAGACATATAACAATTCAATACGTAAATTCAATCACAACATTAACCCAATTAAACAAATGCAATGTATACGATGATGATTTTGTTGTTGCTACTGGTGATGATGCATGAGGTTGGCACATAACCTTGAAGATGCCACACAACCTTGAGGTTGGCACAGAGCATTGAGGTTGACACACAGTCATCACGTCTCTCTAGCATAATTCGTCAGAGAAGGTCCATAATATCCAATATTCGATACCAATATTCAGTATTTTCCAGGTTCCCATATTTTTAGTATTTTCGATATTTTTAGTGTTTTCAAAGCACATACATAACATTAGACACAAATCAAGTACACATACATGACCATAAGTAAATATAAAGCAATAAAATAAACAAGTGAAATGATGTGTATGATGACATGAGAATGATGATGCAATGTTCACAACCATTCAAAATGAGCATTTTCATACCTAATCTAGATGTTGTATTTCCACAACCAATCCATAGGGTGTATTTCAACAACCAAACACAATGTTACAATTCCACAATCACGTGAGCCAATATCCACCCACTATTTCGACTATTCATGAATTTTCCACATATTCATATGCCCACAAAATATGAATATATCACAATACATCAAAGGCATAACAATAGGCATTTATACCAACACAATATAATTAATCGCATGTATTCAAGGCTATCAATATTACATAAGACCCCGCACGATCACACATATCATATAATATCTCAATTTCAAAGATTTCATCATATATAGGCCCCTTACACAGGGACAACACATAGATAACCATTTATCATGATTAGTTTCCATCCTTAACATGCATTTTGGTATACCAATTAACTATCCAGCCTAGTCTGAAGAGTTAAGCCATAACCTACCTCGAATGCCAGAATCGACCACTACACTTCGATCCCAAAGTCCTACTCCTCGCGAACGATTTCAAAATTAACTAAAATGAGAAATATAGAATCTTAGCATCAAAACAATGCCGACGATGTCCATATTTTTAACTTTTGGTTTGGGGTCAAAATGAACCCCCAAATGGGTTTTCAAAAAAAAAGAAAAACAAAGTCATAACTTTACTTCAAAAACATGTTTTCCATAATTTTAGGAATATATAGCTGAAAACCTAAGTCAAATCTAGTAAAAAATGAGGTTCAAATTGAAGAAAAATTATTTTTAAGCTTTATTGGGTAAAACCTTTGAAATCTATGTTAAAATCAAGAATCAAAGTTATTTTGAAGGTTAAATTGATGAAAACTAGTAATTATAGGATTAGGAACATTATTCAAGTGAGAATGAGTGAAATTAGGGTTTAAAATCAAGCCCTATGATTTTTGGGGTTTCGATAAATTAGTCAAGAAATTTACTAAGAAAAGGGTGAATTCTTAACTTAAATCCATAAGAGAATCAAGAAATAGATATTAATCTAGCTTTCCAAGCACCCACAAGCTTCACTTTTAAGCTCTCACACTATTTTAGGCTTTAGCTCTCAAGAGGCAAGGTGAAGAAATGAGAAATATCGGCCTCCTCAAATGAGTTTTACCTTTTGTGCTCCAGGTTGCACCAGCAACCTGGTGTACCAGATTTTTTAAAGTTAAGAACAAACTTCGATGGGGTACCCATGATTCGTTTGAAGTCCAATATATGCAACAGAACTATGCAACCACACTAAATTCGATGCTTCAAACTCAATGGTGATATTAGAATTTTGAATTCTCAAAGTTGATCCCTAAAATCCAAAATCACAATTTTCCAAACCGAGGGTCGAAATGAGATTTAAAAGCCATGAAATCACACCAAACATGTTACTACCCGAAAATTGACGTTTCGGATCTGCTGGTGTAGTCCCTTCAGCCATTCGCTGCACAAATCAAAACATAACCACGTAAGTCCAAAATAAGGCTCTTAAAGCCATCAAAAGCCACAATATTGCATAAAAGGCACTAAAATGCACCGAGAATCATGCCAATCACCCCCACACCCCAAAAATACCACAATGTAACTACAAAGAGGGGTAAAATAGTCAAATCATACTAAATCAGAAATTTCACATATTTTCTTAAATTTCAGGTCGCTACATCATCCACCACAAAAAATCTAGTTCGTCCTGAACTAAAGGTAAAAGAAATACCTGAATCAACAAAGAGCTGGGGATAAGAACTACACATATCCGACTTAAACTCCTAAGTAGCCTTATCTACAGGACGAAGTTGCCACTGAACCTTATTAATAGGGATAACTTTAGAGTGCAACCACCTTATATCCCTAGCCAACATGGAGATCAGCTCCTCAACAAAGACAACCGATCATCTAACTGAATTGACTCCCAACAAATAAGATGAGGCTCATTCGGAATATAACGACCAAGCATAGAAACATAAAAAACTAGATGAATAGCCAATAGATCAGAGGGCAAAACCAACTCATAAACCACATCACCAACAGTACGAAGAATCTCAAATGGACCAATATACCTGAGGCTAAGCTTTCCTATCTTCCTAAACCACATCACACCATTCATGGGTAAAACTCAAAGAAAAATACGATCACTAATACCAAATATCAAGGCACGAAGCCTACGGTCTGGATAATACTTCTGCCTACTCTGAGTCGCTCGAAGTCTATCCTAAATGAGTCAAACTCTATTTAAATACTCACAAAGCAAGTCCATACCTCAAGGGTCAATTCGTGTTCAAATAATATATATAAAGGTCTGAAACAAATGAGGACGATATGTGTGATCACAAATCTGAAGCCTCTACCTCAGTGGTTAGCATATCACTCCCACGAACACCAACTACATGTGTGGCCATATGAACACCAACTATTTGAGTGGCCCCACAAGTCCACGACCATCCCCACTATAATACCCCGTATGTTCTTAAGCTAGGAGACGAACCATTTTTCCTACGTATGAAACCTCCTATCCTGTGAGTAGCATTTTAGTGCATGACTTAAATGAGTATCCTAGTGATAAGATACCTTCTGATACATTAAGCATGTTCATATGAGTCACTTAAGGTAATACAAGCTAAGAGTTTTTGAATCCATCAAGTTTTAGTGTTCAATTTTGTAAGGGTCATCTTTGAATGAGTATGACTCGATGTTAATGTGGTATTTCTACATATTTCTACCCATTAAATTTTAGATAATTGAATTAGATTTCCAACGATACCAATTTTTCCTTAATCCAATACCCGAACGAAAAGTTATGCCCATTTTCGTAAGAGAAAGTAAGGATAGGCAATTGGTTAGGCGCCGCCTAAGTCAGTTCCAATGCCAAAAACACTCCGTTTTGAGTTATTTTGAGGGTAATTAAGTCTTTTAACACTCCTTACACGTCCCTAAACTTAACCCTATGAAATATATAGCTTCTAAACACATTACAACCCTATTAATATCACAAAGCTCATCATCCAAGAGCACCATAGGAGAAAAACAACTAGGGTTGCACAATCAAGATTGAAGATCAAATTTTAAGGAAATTCCTCTGTCAATCATCAAGAACCTCCCTTTCAAGGTATGCATAATGTTCATCCACGGATTTCTTTCGTCCGTGGAGTTCAAGAATCAATCTTTAAAATACAAAAGCTTGGTTGATTGTGGTGATATGATCATACCTATGTTGATGCTTGTTTGTTTTGCTATATAATAGTATCGTGACTGTATAGCTTATGAAAGTTATGTTGTTAGTTGAAAAATATGATCTTTAGATGGATTGATAGAATGCAAGTATGAAATCCACCTATGCCTTAAAGAATGCATGCAAGGTGTTCGATAAAATACCTAGTATGTTAGAACTTCATATTTACATGATTTCATGATATCTAATAACAAGTTCATGTTAGTCATACACTCCAATATGAATTTCCATGCAAATTATGTGTTGTTATTGTTGTGGTATAAAGCATGTATGATAATGGAGATATAAATTATGTACACAAAATATATCCATGCTTTCCCTACCATGTTTGAGATGTTGAATAAATACATAAAGTATAATATCCCCAAATCATTTCAATATGAACTAAACGTTACATATTGCCGTTCCCTTACGCTTGAATGGTTTCCATGTGATTGCTATGAATAGTATATGTTGTCGGAATACCCATGATATTAGAATATGAGATTTATGACTTGATTATAAGCATTTCTATTCATGATAGATATTATGATGACCATGTACTTCATGAAATCCCCCACTCATGTATTATGGATTTTTAGTGATGGTCGTGTACTCAAGAAATTCAAGTTGTGTCAGTTTTTTTCCATCGAGTCCTGGGGGTACTTGTACCCAAAAAATATAGTTGTGTGCCTAGAGCCATGTCATGTTTTCACGATACTCTCAGTCAAGCCATGATCTATAGAATTCAGTCAGTCATGTGACTCAGGAAAACTCAAAAATCTCAGTAATCTCAGTAGTCCAATAATCTCAGTAATCTCAGTGCTCAATAACCTTAGCAACCTCAGTATTCATAGTCAATCTTAGTAACTTCAGTACTCTCAACCAGTCCTCAGAACTCAGTACATTCCGTCAGTCATTGGAATCCAGTAAACTTAGTTTAGCTCTGCTAAACAATACCACTAGTATTAGTCTAGTTAATCAGTATCAGTTCAGTTTAGTTATTCAGTTCAGCTTAGTTATTCAGTTCAGTGTCCTTCATATGGGAGTAGAAGTTCGAATCGAGTAAACCCAAGGATGGGAACTCACCCGCCAGTTCAGGGTATGATTCTTAGTAGTCATCCTTATGTTCCAGAACTACGTAGCCAGCGTAGGTTGAGACATCTTAACCCATCAGATTAAGGTTGATGAGGTGGCTTAATCCATTAGTTTAGGATTCCCACCATTCTCATTGAGTACCTACCAGTATAGGGTTCTCACAGCTGTTCTTACCCGTGGTGCGGTATTGACACCCCTCCAGTCGGGGCAGAAATTGGACCCCAACTTAGCTATTATAGCGTATTTGGGGTATGTCGGTTAGATAACTACTTCCCATAATTTCAGTTACAGATTTCAGGACTGTCATCTATAGCTACCCAGTCTCAGTAAAGAACTCAGATAGCTCTTCAAATTTCAGTATATCAGGGGCTGTCAGATACAGTCAACTCAGAAATAGAATGAAACTAAGATAGTTTCCTTTAGATTTATGGACTGTGAGATATAGTCACTTATGCTATCAGTCACAATAGTTATCAGAACTCATGCTATCAGTACTCAGCTTCAGGACTGTCAGATACAGTCAATCAAACCAGTTCTTCATAATTCAAACTATCAGAAACAATCATTCATTTATCAGTAATGCAATATCAGTCTCTTAGTATTCAGTAATACAGTATCAGATCCATCACTTATTAGTGATTTACATATCAATATCAGTAAACTCAGTCTTTCAGTCATTATCAGTACACTTATGTTGTCAGTATTTAGACTCAGTAGTTCGTATCTCCACGTTCATATCAGTTAGTATTGTCTATGCATATAACCCTTTGTATTTAGCCTACCTCACTCGTATACTCAGTATATTCAGACGTACTGATGCATTTGCGCTATAGTGCTTTCTCTTATGTTACACCATAGGTTTAGAGGCATGAGCTCCAAATCAGCAGTAGATTCTAGGATCAGCAATCAGAGTTAGACGTGAGTCCTTATCCTTCGAGGACATGATGATTTTATTTCTATTTCAGTTTTCACTTTATTTCAATAGTTGGAGTTAGTTGGGGACATGTCCCATCAACTTCTTATTCAGTTCAGTTAGAGACTTTCAGACTAGATGTCAGATTAGAT